>NC_139704.1:48774002-48791502 GCF_964188405.1 Protomyctophum parallelum | reverse complement strand
CGCGTGCGCGTGTGTGTGTGTGTGGTGCAAAAAAGTGTTAAAGATATACAAGCTCATAGTGCGTTGTGATGTGACGCGCTATGATCTTGTAGATCGGTTATATTCACATTTTTCTTCACGTGACCAAAATCAAGTTAATTGATTGATTCATTAAATTAGTTCAATTAACTCTTTCACCCCTTTTGTTTCATCTGACAAAATTATGACATGAATAAATGTGTTTATTATACTTGTATCTGTCACTTTGTGAAGAAGAAGAAGAAAAATAAACAGAAAAACAATAAGTGACCAAAGTCACTTCGTGACTTCTTGGTCCCTTAATAATAAATAAATAACAATAACAATAACAATAACAATAACAATAACAATAACAATAACAATAATAATAATAATAATATCATCTACCACAGGTTATCCGGTGGTAACTGGATAAATAACAATAACAACCAGCTCGATGTGAGCTCGGATGTGTGGACGTTGGTGACCCTCGGGACCAGATCAGACACTGGGAAATCCAACAGGTCTCCTCAGACCACCATCATACCTTCACTACGGTAACATTAGACACTGATGTTAAGTTCTTATATTACTAACATAATACACTTTGATTTCTAGATTATGGATACAATTTTAAACGTCTAGATATGTATATATATATATATATATATATATATATATATATATATATATATATATATATATATATATATATATATATATATATATATATATAGAGCCTACTATTCAAGATAACTGGAAAAGCACAATGTGAATTCTGTTTTAGGGTAAATATTTCCATTATCATTTATACTAAAATTATAATTATATAGTTGTAATACTAATATAACACTACTAGTACTACCTCTACTCATGAAGAAGTGTAAAAGACACTAATGATAAATGTCTCCCTTTGTCTCTCAGAGTTCCTTCTAACTGTGGGAGAACCTTCAACCTGTTAGCGTTTGACCCAGATGGAGACCGGGTTAGATGTGAGGGTTATGGTTCTCTTCCTTCTTTTATCAGCTTGTCATCCGTGAGTTGAATGTTTTTAATTTGTAAATAACAACATACATCACACCATACTGATGCCAATACACAATTTTATGCTAATTTAATTCTGATGCACACATCATATTTTAAGTAACATTGCATTTATTTTAATCGTGATTACGGTTATGATCAATCTGTGCTGTATTTCTCTACGCCTCTTCTTAGAAATGTGACCCATTGTTTCCCATGTTTTTATTTATTTTATTTTGTCCTTCCTGTCTCTCTTCTTTCAGGATTGCACTTTGTCATTTTCTGCCACCTACCGCATTAATGAGGGTAACTACGTTATCCGGGTGAGAATATTTGATATTATCCCCAACCAGGGAGATGCCAGCTATTTCAGCCGTATACCTCTACAGTTTGTTATGAAAGGTACACAGCACCCTCACTTCATATAAACACTGATCATTTCAGGTCTATTTTCTTAGGGGTTCCTGGCACCTCAACCAGTTAACCCATTTAGGCCTGACGTCGAAATTAAAAGAAATCTTCTAAATTCTGACAGTTTTCTGACATGTTTCTGTATTAGTGGTGCTCAATTTTTAAAAAATAGCAGACCTACAAGCTCGTCATAGCGCGCCACTCGGTGGCGTGCTATGAGCTTGTAGATCTGCTATTCTTCAATAGCTAAATTATAGCATAATGTTCAAAACACAAAAAGGGGTTCCCGCCCAAAATGTGTCAACGTGCTAATGAAGTGAATATAGATGATGTAATTAAATCAATAATCTAACATAACCGTAAAGCCATTAAAATGGTCATATTCCCTCCTTGTCATGTGGTCAGTGGATGGAGCGGTACCCAGCTGTACAGAGGGACAGTATCTACCCAGGTTCCTGCCTCCCACCCCGGATAACAGAGACCAGCTCTACGCCATTGTTGGTCACACACTGGAAATCACCATCGGCACAGAGGCAGCCCTCTCCACGTCAGTATAGAACATTTATTATCACCATCACCACAGAGACAGCCCTCTCCACATCACTACTATAGACCATTTATTATTAAATCACCATCGCCACAGAGACAGCCCTCTCCACGTCACTACTATAAGTATATACCACTATACTTATGGTTCAGTGGACCTCATGGTTATGGTTCAGTGGACCTAATGGTTATGGTTCAGTGGACCTCATGGTTATGGTTCAGTGGACCTCATGGTTATGGTTCAGTGGACCTCATGGTTATGGTTCAGTGGACCTCATGGTTATGGTTCAGTGGACCTCATGGTTATGGTTCAGTGGACCTCATGGCTATGGTTCAGTGGACCTCATGGTTATGGTTCAGTGGACCTCATGGCTATGGTTCAGTGGACCTCATGGTTATGGTTCAGTGGACCTAATGGTTATGGTTCAGTGGACCTCATGGTTATGGTTCAGTGGACCTCATGGTTATGGTTCAGTGGACCTCATGGTTATGGTTCAGTGGACCTCATGGTTATGGTTCAGTGGACCTCATGGTTATGGTTCAGTGGACCTCATGGCTATGGTTCAGTGGACCTCATGGTTATGGTTCAGTGGACCTCATGGCTATGGTTCAGTGGACCTCATGGTTATGGTTCAGTGGACCTCATGGTTATGGTTCAGTGGACCTCATGGTTATGGTTCAGTGGACCTCATGGCTATGGTTCAGTGGACCTCATGGTTATGGTTCAGTGGACCTCATGGCTATGGTTCAGTGGACCTAATGGTTATGGTTCAGTGGACCTCATGGTTATGGTTCAGTGGACCTCATGGCTATGGTTCAGTGGACCTCATGGCTATGGTTCAGTGGACCTCATGGCTGCTGTTCAGTGGACCTCATGGCTATGGTTCAGTGGACCTAATGGTTATGGTTCAGTGGACCTCATGGCTATGGTTCAGTGGACCTCATGGCTGCTGTTCAGTGGACCTCATGGTTATGGTTCAGTGGACCTAATGGCTGCTGTTCAGTGGACCTCATGGCTATGGTTCAGTGGACCTAATGGTTATGGTTCAGTGGACCTCATGGTTATGGTTCAGTGGACCTCATGGCTGCTGTTCAGTGGACCTCATGGTTATGGTTCAGTGGACCTAATGGTTATGGTTCAGTGGACCTCATGGCTATGGTTCAGTGGACCTCATGGTTATGGTTCAGTGGACCTCATGGCTGCTGTTCAGTGGACCTCATGGCTATGGTTCAGTGGACCTAATGGTTATGGTTCAGTGGACCTCATGGTTATGGTTCAGTGGACCTCATGGTTATGGTTCAGTGGACCTCATGGTTATGGTTCAGTGGACCTCATGGCTATGGTTCAGTGGACCTCATGGTTATGGTTCAGTGGACCTCATGGCTGCTGTTCAGTGGACCTCATGGTTATGGTTCAGTGGACCTCATGGCTATGGTTCAGTGGACCTCATGGTTATGGTTCAGTGGACCTCATGGCTGCTGTTCAGTGGACCTCATGTTCTCTTGTTTGTTGGTATTGTAGGGTCTCTGAGCTGCTGTTAAGTGGACCTCACAACATGGAGCTGTCCTCCCCAGCACAGGGACAGTTCGTCCTGAGATGGACACCGTCACAGTCGGAGCGTGGAGAAGATCACCCTGTCTGCTTTGTTGCTCAGAGTCAGACCGACAGGTCAGCATCCATTTAAATGACCCGTCTGTAGTCTGTCTGTAGATCTGTCTGTAGTCTGTCTGTAGTCTGTCTGTAGTCTGTCTGTAGTCTGTCTGTAGTCTGTCTGTAGTCTGTCTGTAGTCTGTCTGTAGTCTGTCTGTAGTCTGTCTGTAGTCTGTCTGTAGACCTGTCTGTAGTCTGTCTGTAGACCTGTCTGTAGTCTGTCAGACCAACAGGTCAGCATCCATTTAAATGACCCGTCTGTAGTCTGTCTTATCTGTCTGAGTACTTTATTACCGTTTTTATTTTACTATTACTGTAACCTTGAGCTAAAAACAAACTCCTGTTCATTAAACGTGTCTGTTTTCTCAGTCCGTCCACATATCAGTCAGAGCTTCGCTGTGTCATTGTCAGTGTCTCAAACGGTGAGTGCAGCTACACCCGTTTACTAAAGCACCGTGTTTCACATTCCATCAGTGATACCATCTGGTGTGAGGAGGCTCCACTTAAACCTTTATGTTCTCCATCCGCAGATACTACACCCACCACCACACCACCTGCAAATACAGCCATGAACCCTCCTGCTACTACAGCCAGGAACCCACCTGTTACTACACCCAGGAACCCACCTGTTACTACACCCAGGAACCCTCCTGCTACTACACCCAGGAACCCACCTGTTACTACACCCATGAACCCACCTGTTACTACACCCATGAACCCACCTGTTACTACACCCATGAACCCACCTGTTACTACACCCATGAACCCACCTGTTACTACACCCATGAACCCTCCTGCTACTACACCCAGGAACCCACCTGTTACTACACCCATGAACCCTCCTGTTACTACACCCATGGAGACTCCTGGTGCTTTAACTACAACACCACCAACTATTACAACCCCACCACCACCACCCAGTAGCACCAGTGCAACCCCACCACCACCACCACCACCACCACCACCCAGTAGCACCAGTGATGAACCAACTATGACTGAGACATCTCCGCCCGAAACAGTCACAATCTCACTGCCCACAGCAGACGTCTCAATTAGCTACACCCCTGGGCCTCGTGAGTGTGATGAAATTATGATTATTCTCTTTTTAATCACTGTCCTGTCGTAACTTAAAGTCTCACTACCATTTTAATTTATTTTTAATTAAAGGGACACTTCACCCTTTTTGCAAAAAAATATATGTTAATGACGTTTAGAAGCTTTAGAACACTTTCCTGGAGATCTTTATGTGTGTAATATGTGGTTTTAGATATTTTAGATTGTAGCAGTGAGCCTGTTGTCTCTGATGTCATGGACACTGGGCTCACTTCCTTCCTGGACTACATGTTGTCTCAGTAAGACAGCTCTCCCCCTATCCACAAGGAGGAGCAGTGCACCAAAGAATTATGGGAATTGTAGTCCAGGAAGGTAGTGAGACCAGTGTCCATGACATCAGAGACAACAGGCTCACTGCTACAATCTAAAATAACTAAAACCACATATTACACACATAAATACCCCCAGGAAAGTGATCTAAAGCTTCTAAACGTCATTAACATATATTTTTTTGCAAAAAGGGTGAAGTGTCCCTTTAACAACATCACACTGTGGACCGTCTCACTATTGTAAAGCTGCTACATTTGTCATGTCCTGTAGGTGGCATCATCGTCCTGAGAGTGGGAATCTCTTCAAAGACTCCTTTGACCAATGAAGACATCAGGACGAAGGTGCTGCCAAAGGTAACGATAGAAATCACACCCGTGTGAAGTGAGGGGCGCTCTTATCATCTTACAACATCGAGGAGGGAATTCTAACTCATGCTGCTACCATTAGTGTTGCGACGTGGGTGGAGCTTAAAGAGGAAGTGGTCAGACCTTATGACGTAACATTGTGTTGTGTTGTTTCACCTGCAGCTTAAAGAGGAACTGGTCAGACGCGGACTTCCTGCAGACACCGTCCTGAAGCTGCTGAGCGTTCGACAGAAGCAGAACCGGAACCGCTCAGAATTATGACCCGTTCAGAACCGCTCAGAATTATGACCCGTTCAGAACCGCTCAGAATTATGACCCGTTCAGAACCGCTCAGAATTATGACCCGTTCAGAACCGCTCAGAATTATCACCCGTTCAGAACCGCTCAGAATTATGACCCGTTCAGAACCGCTCAGAATTATGACCCGTTCAGAACCGCTCAGAATTATGACCCGTTCCGATATTATATACCAGTTTATTCCGTGAGTGGCCTCGTTATATTTTACTAAATGCCCACCTGGCTTATATTTGTAACTTCATGTGTGTCACTGTCTATACAGTAAATACACTGTGTTATATAAGAACAGAGATCCTCTTATCGACCGATTACAGTATCTCAGGGATGTAGATAATAATAATACAGTTAATTGGTCGGTAAAATGTGTTTATAGCCTACTATGTTTGATGTTTGATGCATGCTATGAGGAAGCGGGCGTAGCATGAGAGCTAATGTGTTCTGTTTCCCGGTGATTCAGTAAAACGTAACAGACAGAGACGACGCGTTCATTTACTACCACTAAGCGCCGCGGCCTCTGAATAATCTACCACTAAGCGCCGCGGTCTCTGAATAATCTCGTGAACAGTTAGTTGACGCTATTGAACTTTAATAGAAGTGTGTTTGTACGTGTATGAGTGTGTTATGAGATAATAGTTAATAAAATGGCCAAAATCAAGTGATTGTTTGCGAGCATTATTGCAACTTTAAGGAAGTGTGTGTTTGAGCAATACAACGGCGTGTAATCACTATACCTGTTTGTTGCACTCCTTTGCGGAGGGTTGAATCAGTAATTAAGTGATGCAAAGTGTCATGAATGGCGGACTCATCTTCAAAGTGCTGTCCCATTCCTTTCACAACAATGTGGAGCCCTTTGCAGCATCTCACCCTCAAGCACTTACAGGTGACGTCACTAAAGTCAATGAGGGTCAGTGGCGTGCACAGACATTTAGAGGGGCAGGTGCTCAAGTGAAAAAAAGGGCACCTTGTGCAGCGCATTTTGGGGCGGGAACCCATTTTGGTGCTTTATAGCTATTGAAAAATAGCAGATCTACAAGCTCATAGCTTGATCTATGAGCTTGTAGGTCTGCTATTTTTTTTATCGAAGAACCACTGACATAGAAACACATAGCTTTAGATTGTGGGGGCCTAAATAATATAGTATAAGCGTTTTTTTATCAAGATTTGATCAATGTCACCGCATGGTCCACACACTACAAATTAAGAAAAAAAAATAAAACGTTTTATTTTTATTTTTTAAGAGCAAAATTGCCAAAAGGGCAGGGGGTGCTCTAGAACCCCCTAGTGTCTATCTGTGCACGCCACTGGTCACTAAAGTCAATGAGGGTTCACTCATGAGAGCTCAGGGCTTGAGGGAGGCGACTGCCAGGGTCATATTATGTGTAATATGTGGGTTTTAGATATTTTAGATTTTAGCAGTGTCCATGATCACTCTTCATATAATAATAATAATAAAACTTTATTTGTATAGAACCTTTCATGACTGAAATGCAGCTCAAAGTGCTTTACAGAGCAATGGAGAATAAAAAAATATAATAAAAGATATGACCACCGCGCTCTGAATGTGGGTGCGCTACCCGTTCACAACATATCAAAACCAAGGGTAGAGGGTCACACACACCAAGACTGCAGTTAGTTTATTTTCATATATATTTGAAACAATGGCCAAACGTTTCTGCTATCAAGCCTTCATCAGTGTGAAGGCTGGATAGCAGCCGAAACGTTTGTCCATTTTTGAACTATGAACTATTTGAAGTGCAGTCTTGGTGTGTGCGACCCTCATACCCTTGATTGTCTCCACCAGGCCGAAGGCATGGGGGGAGAGTATGTTTTGCACTCCGTCCGTCCGTGTGTACGTCCGTGTGTCCGTGAGCAGCTAATCTCGGCCACTGTTAACCCGGTCGATGCCAAATTTTGCACACACACTCCCTGGATGCCAACGATGAACCTCTGCCCCAAACTTTCCAGAACGGCCTGTTATAGCGCCACCAGGAGGCCGCTTTGTGCAAAACAAGTTTTTGCACAGTACACCTACAGATTTTGTCCAAACATCACGCAAATTGGTACACAGTCTCTCTAGAGCCATTCAACGAAACGGGTCTTTCAGATTTCTTACACTCCATCCTGATTGGTTAACATTGGCTTCCAAAGTTCACAGGAGTGCTCAGTTTCAAACAAAATGCTGCAAATCATGAACACATCGCGTGATTTCCCTGAAATTGTGCACCCACATTCCCACTAGGCCGAGGACGAAATGCCACATGAACAATTTCAACTCAGCCTCAAGGTGGCGCTATAACTGGCCGAAAAGTGTTTTTACCTCTAACTGCACGGATCTGTGGATAACTTACTTTGTATGCCAACTCCCTAGAGGCCAAGGAAAAACCTTTGTCTGGAATTTTTCACATCTGCTCTTTATAGCGCCACCAGGAGGCCGACATATGTAAAACACATTTTCTATTATTACTCCTTCAGATTTTATCCAAATTTCACGCAAATCGGTACACATGATCTCCATAGTCATGTGATCAAGACAGGTTTGTTTGATTTCTCATATTCCATCCTGATTGGCCACGATTGGCGCTTACAGTTTTCAGGAGTAGCCCGCGTTGTACAAATCGCCACAACTCCTCAACGCAGCGTCCCATTGCGATGAAACTGTGCACGCATATTCCCACTAGGCTGAGGAAGAATCCTGGTGGAGACCTGTGCCCAGAAGGGCACTTTTTCTAGTTTGGATATGTTGTGAACGGGTAGCGCACCCACATTCAGAGCGCGGTGGTCATATCTTTTATTTTAATTTTTTATTCTCCATTGCTCTGTAAAGCACTTTGAGCTGCATTTCAGTCATGAAAGGTTCTATACAAATAAAGTTTTATTATTATTATTATTATTATATGAAGAGTGATCATGGACACTGCTAAAATCTAAAATATCTAAAACCACATATTACACATAATATGACCCCCAGGAAAGTGTTCCGAGTGGTGTTTTGTCTGAATAGCTAGGGTTAGTGTATATGGGTGTCATCACTGTGTGTGTGTGTGTGTGTGTGTGTGTGTGTGTGTGTGTGTGTGTGTGTGTGTGTGTGTGTGTGTGTGTGTGTGTGTCACTGTGTGCATGTGCGTGCACGTGTGTGTATTCAAACATTTTAACTATTATTGTCTGGTTTTGGTCTCACTTTGTGTTTATAAAGTGCATGCTCATTAAATGACGCTATTCTTAAGTTGATCCTCAACACAGGATTTGATGAATCCATGGAGTCAATTAAGTCCTGTTTAAAATAAAAAATGATCGGATAATCTGTGATCTGCTTGTCGAGTCTAGTTTGATCATCGATTGCTCTCCCCTGCAGAGGAAGAGGAGTCTGATGCTAATGTTAACTGTATGAGTGGACGACCCAATTAAGCATTACACTTGTTTACAACAGGGTCCACATTGTTCAATTCATCAAAACATTTAGGGACATACAAATAGACACTTCTATGTAGTTAAAGAACAGAACAGGAATTCATCATAAAGGAAGCAAAAAGGGAAAAGATACATATACAGTGAGGGGAAAAGGGGGGGGGGCGGTGGGGGGGGTTCAGATTTTACAGAGGCCAGTTTCGAATTGCAGCCATCCGTAGGTGCCCTTTGAGAGCGGTTTTGAAGGAGTCAAGGGGCTGTATTTTGCGTGTCTTAAGTACCAGGTCTTATTCCCTAACTTGAGTAAACTAAAGACCTGGAGGCGTGATCAATGCTCTTTGGCCACTCAGAATAGCCAAATGGCATTGATCACGCCTCCAAGTCTTTAGTTTACTCAAGTTAGGGAATAAGACCTGGTACTTAAGACACGCAAAATACAGCCCAAGGGATTCACATGTCTTAATGACTGTTGGTAGGGCGTTCCACATTTTGGTGGCATAGGAGCGAAAATAATTTAGACCCTTGTTTGTGCCGAATCTGGGTTGTACATGGTTTGTTGCACTCCCTCTGGTGTTGTGGGTGTGGACTTCGTTTACATTAAGGAAGTATTTAGACAGGTACATGGGTATCTTAGTGAAGTATTTAGACAGGTACATGGGTATCTTAGTGAAGTATTTAGACAGGTACATGGGTATCTTGGTGAAGTATTTAGACAGGTACATGGGTATCTTAGTGAAGTATCTAGACAGGTACATGGGTATCTTAGTGAAGTATTTAGACAGGTACATGGGTATCTTAGTGAAGTATTTAGACAGGTACATGGGTATCTTAGTGAAGTATTTAGACAGGTACATGGGTATCTTAGTGAATTATTTAGACAGGTACATGGGTATCTTATAGTGAAGTATTTAGACAGGTACATGGGTATCTTGGTGAAGTATTTAGACAGGTACATGGGTATCTTGGTGAAGTATTTAGACAGGTACATGGGTATCTTAGTGAAGTATCTAGACAGGTACATGGGTATCTTAGTGAAGTATTTAGACAGGTACATGGGTATCTTGGTGAAGTATTTAGACAGGTACATGGGTATCTTAGTGAAGTATTTAGACAGGTACATGGGTATCTTGGTGAAGTATTTAGACAGGTACATGGGTATCTTAGTGAAGTATTTAGACAGGTACATGGGCATCTTAGTGAAGTATTTAGACAGGTACATGGGTATCTTAGTGAAGTATCTAGACAGGTACATGGGTATCTTAGTGAAGTATTTAGACAGGTACATGGGTATCTTAGTGAAGTATTTAGACAGGTACATGGGTATCTTAGTGAAGTATTTAGACAGGTACATGGGTATCTTGGTGAAGTATTTAGACAGGTACATGGGTATCTTGGTGCTGTAGTGAATCTTGTGGACCAGACCCATTGCAAGATGCTGTACTCTGTCGTCGACCCTAAGCCATCCCAGCCTGTCAAAGTGGGCAGGGGTGAGGTGGGTTCGGGGGGTGAGGCCAAGTAGGAGCCTGACCAGTTTGTTTTGGGAGGTCTGGAGCCTTGTTTTAAGGGCCTTTGAGGTGCTGTGGTACCAAGAGGTGCATGAGGTCTGGAGCCTTGTTTTAAGGGCCTTTGAGGTGCTGTGGTACCAAGAGGTGGATGCATAGTCAAAGAAACCTTGTACGAGGGCTCCTGTTAAGGTCTTAAAGGTGTTTTTGTTGACCAGTGAGGAGATCCTGTGCGTCATATTGTTAACGGCGTTTAATTAATGTTTGTGTTTGCACCGTTTGTTTTACATCACCATTACATCACCTAATCAACATGAGTGAGACTTTAATATATTAGCGCCCCTCACTTCACACGGGTGTGATTTCTCTCATTCATATGAGCAATGTGCAAGCAATTTATTTTAATTACAATATGGCTAATTTGAATATCACTTTTGTTTTTTACTGTGTGTGTGTGTGTGTGTGTGTGTGTGTGTGTGTGTGTGTGTGTGTGTGTCAGGACCTGAGCAATGCTGCCCCCTGGAGGACTGCTGCCTGCATGACTCCCACCCACTGCACTGACACTGAGACGGCCTGTGAGACACACACACACACACACACACACACACACACACACACACACACACACACACACACACACACACACACACACACACACACACACACACACACATACACACACACACACACACACACACACACACACACACACACACACTATTGCTCTAGGTCTGAGAACTCTTATGCCAGCTAAAGTAAACCTGTTTGTCTGCATTGTCTGTCCCTTTTCTGATTGGACAATATAATGTCCAATCGGACAGAAGTGACATCACAATGTGTCATCTAAATGGCAAGAGAGATTGAATCAAGGTCAGAACTTTCTAGTTGTATTTCGTACCAAGGATCCCATATGCTACTAAAACAGAGACACAAAGCTGTGCATAGGAGAGGCTATAGTGCAGCGTAACACGTAAAATAATCTTGCTTCAATCGCATCCCCCCCCCCTCGTGTCAAAACAGTTGATGTTTACAACCTCATGAGAGGACGTGTGAAATCGGATTATCCTCGTAACCCGATAGGGAGAAACGCAAAAGCGTCACAAGGGTGAATTGACGAATGATCAGGTAAACAAACGCTTGTTCTCTCCTCTCTAAAGTTGACGTCAGCAGCAGATAAAGTAACAGCGGGTAAACGTTGCGCTGATGTGCATCTCTTTCTAGTCTGTCGGTGTCGTAAACTAAAACTAACTCACTCACTAACTAGTTAATTGTCAGCTAAAACGAAGTAACTAACACAATAACTAACTAACTAACTAACCAAACAACCAAATGAAAGTGAATAAATAAAAGTGAATAAATAAACTAAATACATTCAGATGAAAGTCCATTGCAGCTTGCAGCGTGTCAACATGGAGACTCTTCTCACATTTTAGTAAACCTGTTTCTCTGAAAAAGGTTCTGATCGCAGGTCCGTCCATGGATGTGCTTCATCCTGGTCTGGTCTGAAGAAACCAACCACTTGATCCAGCGATTCTATCTCTTTCATATACATTTTCAAAAACCACCCCCACCCAAGTTGATATGCACAAGGCCACGGACCCCCTCATCGATAAACCATTATGGTATCTAAAGACCTATAAAGGTGGTTGCACACTGGACACGTTTTTGTTTTTGAAAAACGTCACTAAAAATCCGAAAGCGCGTCCAGTGTGCAGGGACCTTAAGAGTCCGTAAACCGCTCACTCGTGAGCTTTATTCGCCGGGCGCTTGCTGCGTACGTTCGACGGACATCCGTCTACTCTCGCCAAAGGTTCCTCGTCCTCTGCCTCCTCCGCAGTGCTTCGTCTCACGTTCTCCAAATATTCATCTATCTTCGACAAATCCTCGTCGAGGCCGTCCGTCTCGTCGTCGTCGTCATCGTCATCGTCGTAGCAGTTGGCCGGATCCTCCGGCCCCCTCCTCCTCCTCCAGGGCCTCTGGTGCGGCAGCGTCGGATAGACGGCGTCGAGGCACCGCGACGTCTCCTCCTGGATGCGGTCCAGGGTGCTCTTCCTGACGGCCACGCTCCTCCGCAGGGCGTCCACCTCCTCCTTCTTCCTCTCCCACCGGCGGTGCAGCTTCAGGAGGCTCCTGTCCATCTGGTGGAACTGCCGCTCGATCACCGTGATGTCCTCGTCTGTGCGCCGCAGGCGCTGCTGGAGCCGAGCGGTGCTCATGGCCTGCAGGGTCATCGTCCTGTTGGCCTGCGCCTGCAGACCCCTCGTTCCGCCTGCCTCCGTCTGCAGACCCCTCGTTCCACCTGCCTCCGTCTGCAGACTCCTCGTTCCGCCTGCCTCCTCCGTCTGCAGACTCCTCGTTCCGCCTGCCTCCTCCGTCTGCAGACTCCTCGTTCTGCCTGCCTCCTCCGTCTGCAGACTCCTCGTTCCGCCTGCCTCCGTCTGCAGACCCCTCGTTCTGCCTGCCTCCTCCGTCTGCAGACTCCTCGTTCCGCCTGCCTCCTCCGTCTGCAGACTCCTCGTTCCACCTGCCTGCGTCTGCAGACCCCTCGTTCTGCCTGCCTCCTCCGTCTGCAGACCCCTCGTTCTGCCTGCCTCCTCCGTCTGCAGACCCCTCGTTCCGCCTGCCTCCTCCGTCTGCAGACTCCTCGTTCCACCTGCCTGCGTCTGCAGACCCCTCGTTCTGCCTGCCTCCTCCGTCTGCAGACTCCTCGTTCCGCCTGCCTCCTCCGTCTGCAGACCCCTCGTTCCACCTGCCTCCGTCTGCAGACCCCTCGTTCCACCTGCCTCCGTCTGCAGACCCCTCGTTCTGCCTGCCTCCGTCTGCAGACCCCTCGTTCCACCTGCCTCCGTCTGCAGACTCCTCGTTCTGCCTGCCTCCTCCGTCTGCAGACCCCTCGTTCTGCCTGCCTCCTCCGTCTGCAGACCCCTCGTTCCACCTGCCTCCGTCTGCAGACCCCTCGTTCTGCCTGCCTCCTCCGTCTGCAGACTCCTCGTTCTGCCTGCCTCCTCCGTCTGCAGACTCCTCGTTCCGCCTGCCTCCTCCGTCTGCAGACTCCTCGTTCCGCCTGCCTCCTCCGTCTGCAGACTCCTCGTTCCACCTGCCTGCGTCTGCAGACCCCTCGTTCTGCCTGCCTCCGTCTGCAGACCCCTCGTTCCGCCGGCCTCCGTCTGTAGACCCCTTGTTACGCCCGCCTCCGGTTGCTCCATGGCTTCAACTGTTAAGGTATATCTTGCAGAGAGAGAGAGAGAGAGAGAGAGAAAGCCGAGCACTCACTCGTCGGTTGAATTGTTAACACGTGTATGTGTCGGGTTCCGACGGCTCCGGCAGAAAGGGTATCGTAAAGGAAAGATCACTGGCCTGCACTCACCTGGTCCTTTTATAGGACCTCCTGTTTTATTGTGGCGGTTCACTCACTTGGTCCTTTTATAGGACCTCCTGTTTTATTGTGGCGGTTCACTCACCTGGTCCTTTTATAGGACCTCCTGTTTTATTGTGGCGGTTCACTCACCTGGTCCTTTTATAGGACCTCCTGTTTTATTGTGGCGGTTCACTCACTTGGTCCTTTTATAGGACCTCCTGTTTTATTGTGGCGGTTCACTCACTTGGTCCTTTTATAGGATGTCCTGTTTTATTGTGGCGGTTCACTCACTTGGTCCTTTTATAGGACCTCCTGTTTTATTGTGGCGGTTCACTCACTTGGTCCTTTTATAGGATCTCCTGTTTTATTGTGGCGGTTCACTCACCTGGTCCTTTTATAGGACCTCCTGTTTTATTGTGGCGGTTCACTCACCTGGTCCTTTTATAGGACCTCCTGTTTTATTGTGGCGGTTCACTCACCTGGTCCTTTTATAGGATCTCCTGTTTTATTGTGGCGGTTCACTCACCTGGTCCTTTTATAGGATCTCCTGTTTTATTGTGGCGGTTCACTCACCTGGTCCTTTTATAGGACCTCCTGTTTTATTGTGGCGGTTCACTCACTTGGTCCTTTTATAGGACCTCCTGTTTTATTGTGGCGGTTCACTCACCTGGTCCTTTTATAGGACCTCCTGTTTTATTGTGGCGGTTCACTCACCTGGTCCTTTTATAGGATCTCCTGTTTTATTGTGGCGGTTCACTCACGGACGTCTCGGCCGAGGGCCTTATTTCCCACCGTGAATTGAATTGTTTAATAAAAACCACAAATATGCAACTTCACAAAACCGTAAATTGAATCTAATCCTCGATTTAGATGTCGAGATAGATATCCAAAAAAGGCATAAAATGTGCTGTTAATTAATCAAGGTCATAATTATTGGATGTATGTAGTTGTGGGGTTATGTAGTTATTATGTAGGCTGTATGTTTTGGGGCGTGACGTAAGCACAGATATTTTTAACAAACATTATTATGGACTATATGGACTTCTTGGCCGACAGTTATAGTTGAGTTTAATTGGAACAGTCTGTCTCTTGTCCACCTCAATGTAAATGGATACTTTAATTATATCGAAGTACTTATTATATTGAAAGGGTTTACAAAATTGTACACAGTGTTTGTTTACATGCGGATCATCGCGCAGGACCTTCAAAATAAGGGTCTCAACTCTCAACGGAACAAATCACACTCGTGTGAAGTGAGGGGTGCTCTTATCATCATACATCATCACATTCCGTGCTCAGCCAATCAAATGTTCACATTCCATGCTACGGACACACAAAGCTGTGCATAGGACGGGCTATAGCGCCCTGCAAAAAAGGCTGGACAATTTGTAGCCTATTCGTATCTGGCAGTCAGTGTGTTGAGCAAACATTAAAAACATTAAAAGTCCATAGACTTGGCTACCAAATGATGTTGGAGGTACCAACCAGGACGTCACGTGGCAGCCACAGTGGGCCTGTGGACCTTCCTAGTATTTTTTAATACTAGGAAGGTATTTTTTAATACTAGGAAGGTGCCGGCCTAATAACAGTCACGTGTTTAACAGCACTATGGGCGTGTTCGGTAATACCGCACCGGAGCGCACTCGCCTATTAGTTTGTATTGCACAGCGCGCTCAGTGCGCTATTTCCGAACGCGCCCTATATATGTGGTACAAACTCCAAACGTGTGCCGAAGCTTGCAAATGTTATAGGCTATACGTTGTATTACTTTACAAATGAGGGGGACATAATAACACGGGTCCATTTGGTTGGATTTGTAGCTACACTACCAAAGTTATATGGGGTCATTGAAAAAAATATATAGGCCTAATAATAATAATAAATTAAATCAAAGTTGTATTAGCATTGTGCTAGCCTCGGTACCCAGGCTTTCATTTTCGACCGTCCATTGTGCTATTCCAAATGGAACAGAGCCTTAATTAGTAGTAGGCTACTAGTAGGCCTATTGGTAACACTTGTTAAGGAAATCTCTGTCTGTCTGTCTGTCTGTCTGTCTGTCCGTATTAGAAAATACAGTTTGTTCGACTTTATCATCATGTGAACTTTATTTTTCATTTTTATTTTGCATTGATGTGTAGCCTCCTATGTCTTTAATTATCTTGATGAAATGAAAATGGAGGACCCTGATGTAAACAAGTCTCTTTAGTGCTTTTTCTGGTTAGTAGCAGATTTTGTATTGACCTGTACCTTCCTTGGACTGGACTGTATAGGTCTATCCATTGATTCTATAATCTGTTAATGCAACGTTTCTATCAATACACTGAATCTCTCTCTCTTTCTCTGTCCAATGCTGACCTCTGGTGGTAACGTTCTATCACAGCAGAAAAGGCTAAATGTTACAGACCCCTGTGGTCAGGAAGGCATATCGTGTTGTGTTTATAGTTGTGTGTGACTTTCTCTGTCTGCGACTGCGGGGACAAAATGTACACGGAATTACTTGGAATATAATGATCGTATTCGTATCGATGATCCGTATGCTGGTATGGACGTCGCCGTCACTAAACGTCAACTAACTAATATGTAGCCTACTTTTAGACTCTTTAAGAGAGTAGCCTGCCTAATCCACCTCAGACCTGTAAACTAAGAGGTTGTTGACCACCCATGTGATCCTGCCTGTCAGAATGCCAGCGGTCATGTATACCACCATGCAGTCCAGTCCAGCAGCCACTGGACATTTTCACTTTACTTTTCATATTCCTCCGTGATCGCCAGACCAGCCCGACCCGTCCGTCCGTCCGTCTGTCTCTATCTGTCAGTGTCTGGTCTGCTTCTACCGCGGGGAGCCAGCCAGCGGCAGCTGCGGTGAAAGTTTAGCCGCGGTGGGAGCCTTGGAACCCGGGGGAGGAGGAGGGGAGAGAGAGAGAGCCAGGGGAGGCGCTGACAACCGACACCCAGACACCGCCACTCACTGACCCACCAACCCGGCAACATGCGCCCCATAGCGGGGCTGTTCGCCGTTGTGGCCGCGGCCACGTTCTACCTCTACCTGCTGGCAGCCTTCCTGCCCCCGATGCCGGTACCGGTACCGGTAGCAGAAGAACCACAGCAGTATGTTTACACGGGCGAGGAGGGGGAGACAGCGGCGGAACCAGCGGACCACCACCACAACAACAAGGACCCTGGTGACGGCGTGAAGGAGTACAGGTGGGTGGGTTCTCTGGTTCTCTTCTCGAACTTGTTCATGGAGTAGGAGGAGCTGAACCCCCCAACATGAAGAGAACGACTTAAAATGCATTGATCAGTGCATTCATTATTAATGATACTTGTGAATTAATAATAATGTGAATTATTATATATGATTAATTCATGCATTATTCTGAGGGGGCAGAAGTAGGTGATATTGAAGGTGTTAAATCAATTCTAATCTAAATGCAGAAATTATGAATCAACCAACTAGGCTATACATTGTCCCGTCACAGGCAGCTGGATTACAAAATATAAATTGATTTATACCATTCAAACAATTTAACTGTGTTTTTCACTTTTTTGGCATTCGAATCAA
>NC_139704.1:48694002-48764002 GCF_964188405.1 Protomyctophum parallelum | reverse complement strand
CATTCTGACCTGAGATCAGATTCTAAAAATGTCTATTACATCCTGACAGTTTCATTATTAACCCATTCAGACCTGAGATCAGATTCTAAAAGTGTCTTAGATTTTTCAAAAATAGCAGACCTACAAGCTCGTTGTTTTTCTTTTTCTTTTTTTTTTTCTGTTTTTTGTTTCTTTCGTATGTTTGATTTGTGTTTGATTATTCATTATTATTTGGTGTAAAAAAATAAGAAGAAAACTTTTGAATAAAAACAAAGCCAAAAATATATCCATTTTAAACACATAAGCACCTGAATTATCCATTTTCCTCCTCCCTGTATTTTGTGAAAAGCATATTTTCATACCTTACTTTAATTTAGTTTAGTTTGATTCATTGTAATCTCTCCGTCGCCCCCTACAGGTGGAGGAGAATCGCAGCAGTCTGTTCTTCTTCCTGCTCTTCCTTCGGTTCTTCCCCAGTAAGTAAATGTATACATAAACAATAAATAAAAGCCTCTATTGTCACTTGTTGGTGTTTAAATAGTCTAGATAACAAGATCACTCTTTGAACAATACATTCAGTCAGAATGATATAATATAAAATATAAGTGTCTTTGCTTTGTGTCTTTTTATAGTGACGCCAAACTGGTTCCTGAACATCACCTGTCCCATCCTCGCTGTCCCACTGCCTATTTTCTTCTTCTCTGTTCTGATAGGTACACGCACGCACACACACACACACACACACACACACACCCTCACACACACACACACACACACACACACACACACACACATATGCATAAATGAGGGGCGTATGACATCATAGGGGACATGCATTCATTGCAGATTCACTACCACTATATAGAGCACGCTACGAGACATGAATGCGGTGTGTTGTTATCGCCGTGCGTGCGTGCGTGCGTGTGTGTGTGCGTGCGTGCGTGCGTTGTGGTATACTTGCTGTAAACAGGCTCAGGACCACTGCTCTAATCTGACCTCTGTCTGCTCTAATCTGACCTCTGTCTGCTCTAATCTGACCTCTGTCTGCTCTAATCTGACCTCTGTCTGCTCTAATCTGACCTCTGTCTGCTCTAATCTGACCTCTGTCTGCTCTAATCTGACCTCTGTCTGCTCTAATCTGACCTCTGTCTGCTCTAATCTGACCTCTGTCTGCTCTAATCTGACCTCTGTCTGCTCTAATCTGACCTCTGTCTGCTCTGATCTGACCTCTGTCTGCTCTAATCTGACCTCTGTCTGCTCTAATCTGACCTCTGTCTGCTCTAATCTGACCTCTGTCTGCTCTAATCTGACCTCTGTCTGCTCTAATCTGACCTCTGTCTGCTCTAATCTGACCTCTGTCTGCTCTAATCTGACCTCTGTCTGCTCTAATCTGACCTCTGTCTGCTCTAATCTGACCTCTGTCTGCTCTAATCTGACCTCTGTCTGCTCTAATCTGACCTCTGTCTGCTCTAATCTGACCTCTGTCTGCTCTGATCTGACCTCTGTCTGCTCTGATCTGACCTCTGTCTGCTCTAATCTGACCTCTGTCTGCTCTAATCTGACCTCTGTCTGCTCTAATCTGACCTCTGTCTGCTCTGATCTGACCTCTGTCTGCTCTGATCTGACCTCTGTCTGCTCTGATCTGACCTCTGTCTGCTCTGATCTGACCTCTGTCTGCTCTGATCTGACCTCTGTCTGCTCTAATCTGACCTCTGTCTGCTCTGATCTGACCTCTGTCTGCTCTAATCTGACCTCTGTCTGCTCTAATCTGACCTCTGTCTGCTCTAATCTGACCTCTGTCTGCTCTGATCTGACCTCTGTCTGCTCTGATCTGACCTCTGTCTGCTCTGATCTGACCTCTGACCCCCCAAACAGGCCTGACTCCCTACAACTTCATCTGCGTGCGTACGGGCTCCATCCTGTCGGAGATCTCGTCTTTGGACGACATCTTCACGTGGGCGACGCTGGCCCAGCTGCTGAGCATCGCCTGCATGGCGCTGCTGCCCGGCGCGCTGATCCGCCGCTACAGCCGCGGACACCTCCAGCTGGACGGACTCGATGCCGACGGAGGACCCGCGTGTCGGGGCGGTCAGGGGGCCGGACGACCCGAGAGCCGCAAGACGCGGTGATTGAAGAGGGGGGCGACGAAGAGCGTTGAGGCCTATTCATTCATCATTATAGTCCAGTTTGCGGTGAAAACTACAACTACAACCGAAAACTACAACATGACGTCACTGAAGAGCTGGCCACCGAAAACTACAACATGACGTCAATGAAGAGCTGGCCACCGAAAACTACAACATGACGTCACTGAAGAGGTGGCCACCGAAAACTACAACATGACGTCACTGAAGAGCTGGCCACCGAAAACTACAACATGATGTCACTGAAGAGGTGGCCACCGAAAACTACAACATGACGTCACTGAAGAAGAGGTGGCCACCGAAAACTACAACATGACGTCACTGAAGAGCTGGCCACCGAAAACTACAACATGACGTCACTGAAGCCGCGGTGGCCACCGAAAAGTACAACATGACGTCACTGAAGAGCTGGCCACCGAAAACTACAACATGACGTCACTGAAGCCGCGGTGGCCACCGAAAAGTACAACATGACGTCACTGAAGAGCTGGCCACCGAAAACTACAACATGACGTCACTGAAGAACATGACGTCACTGATGCCGCGGTGGTCACCCACCGCTCACACAAACACATCTCTCTGGTTTTACTAAAACTACAACATGACGTCACTGAGGCCGCGGTGGTCACCCACCGCTCACACAAACACATCTCTCTGGTTTTACTAAAACTACAACATGACGTCACTGAGGCTGCGGTGGTCACCCCACCCACCGCTCACACAAACACATCTCTCTGGTTTTACTAAAACTACAACATGACGTCACTGAGGCTGCGGTGGTCACCCCACCCACCGCTCACACAAACACATCTCTCTGGTTTTACTAAAACTACAACATGACGTCACTGAGGCCGCGGTGGTCACCCCACCCACCGCTCACACAAACACATCTCTCTGGTTTTACTAAAACTACAACATGACGTCACTGAGGCCGCGGTGGTCACCCCACCCACCGCTCACACAAACACATCTCTCTGTTTTTACTAAGCACCGTTTCGGTGGTCACCTCTTCGCCGAAAACTGGACTATGAATAGGCCTTTACTTTCCACCACTGTGATTCTTGCAGAGGGAGCGAGAGCGTTTTATATTTATATTTATATATACGGACCTGCTGGGTTCTCACCACCGTCTTAATAACGGGGGCGCATACGTCGGTCAGAGATACTAACAGTCCCGACGTATAAGGCACATGCGTGGCCAGTTAAAAATGGGTTTAGGTTTAGGATAGCGTTGTTACGTCAGGGTTTGGGGTCGTCGGACTAATGCCTGTCGCTCTGTTTAGTACGTCGGACCAGACACTTGCACCCCCTTAATAATAGCCATGCCGTCCAAACATCGTCACCTTGCTAAAACATCAGTATGTTGATTTACTAATATTTACACATCGTATTTGAACAGCCTCAGTGTCTTAAATGTTATCCTTGTGCGATCGAGCGTAACGACGACTTTAATGTATTTTATTTATTTATTTAGTCTTGTATTTATTCGTGTATTTATTTGGCCCGGGACGATGCACAAGCAATCGGCATTTTAGTCGGTGTGCTGTCGCAGGGGTTCTCAACGTTTTTGGGGCGGGGACCCCCGGAAATGCTTTGGCAATGTCTCGGGACCCCCGCCCCGGTATTTTACGTCCCTCATCCCTTCATTGTCTTAACTCATTCTGGACAGGAACCCCTCTTGGGGTTCTGTACAGTATGTACAGTATTAAAAAAAAGAAAAAAAAAACTTTGATGCTGCTATATAAATATTTGAAGTTTTTCAGAAAGCTTAGGTCAGGATTTAGAGGACTTTTTAGAATCGGCTTCAGTCCAAAATGGTGCCTGAGTATCGTGGCCTTAATATAGCTGTTGTCGACCCACCGACTGACTCAAAGGAACTTACACTGCGTGAATTTATTTTATTTTATTTAACCTTTGTGGTAAAAACCACATTGAGACTGAAGTCTCTTTTACAAGTGTGAACTGGCCAGGACAATAGGCAAAATAAGTGACACAACTCTGCCAGTAAGTGAAAAGAGGAGTTAACAGGCAATTATGGGCACTGTATTTTGCCCAAGTTTACGGGCATATACAGTTAATATACGGTAATATACAGGTGTGATGGTACAATTTGGGAGTTTACCGGAGTTTCCTGTAATATACACATCCATATTCCATGTTTTTTGCGCAGTGTTAAATGGTCTGTGATGTTTGAAATGAAACACGCCTTTCGCCTTGCATCCATCCTTGGAAGGGGAAGAGATGTGAGGTGATATAAGGATTAGGGCCGGGACTAATTGCGATTAATTTAGATTAATTAACTACAGAAAAATGTATCGCGATTAACTACAGATAAATTAATCGCACCTTTTTTTTCACCGCGGAACGTTTCTCACTGGGCGCTTTTCTATAGTACTGAAAACTGGAAATAATAAAAAGTCACCCCATTTTGTGTTGCCTAGAACTGGAGGTCTGACAAAAAACAGTAACAATATGAAGTAAGTACAGCTTTGTGATATGTGTGAGATGTACTTGTTACTGTTACTAATTTTTTTCCAGACCTCCAGTTCTAGGCAACACAGAATGGGGTGACTTTTTATTATTATTTCCACAACAGGTATATTAATGACAGTGAAATGTTGAAAACGAGTGGTATCCTGTAGTCACTATTCGTTGATTCACTGGGATACCAAAAAACATTTAAAAAAAAAGGTTTCTCGCTGTTCTCGGGTTGAATATCGATATGCGATTAAAATGCGATTAATCTAGATTAATTAATCGCAAAGCCTCTGATTAATTAGATTAATTTTTTTAATCGAGTCCCAGCTCTAATAAGGGATAGCTTCACGTCAAGAAGCTTAAATAAGTCTGGTTAAAAGCCAACGTATCAACGACGTAAAGTAAGAGGCCGGTACGAAGGTGTTTACAAACCCCCCCCCCCATGGGACATGCTGTTCATGAAGTGCCAAGCCTAGAGATATTTAGTTTTGTATAAACCTCAGTCGTCTGAATTTTAATAAGAGGGATTTTGGGGGTTAAAAAAAAAAAAGAAAAAAGTACAATCTGTAAACTTGTCTTTTTTATGTTGGTATCTTATCAATCATCGATGTGAAATGTGATGTTGTTGTGTCCATGTGAAACGCAGCCTTTACTACTTAAAACGCACACGCACGGACACACGCATGCACACACACACACACACACACACACACACACACACACACACACACACACACACACTTTGTTGGAATGATTTTGCACTTATCCATTATTGCAGTATATCCATGCGTGTCAGTGACCTAATGATACTCTGATTATTATCGGAGTAAATGAGATTACACTGATAATGTATTGTCGTTTTAATAAAATTGCACTATTTATTCAGCTTATTTAGGCATTTGTTTTGCAATCTTTGTCCGTCCATCCGTCCATCTTCAACTGCCACATTAGTGACTTCCTCCTGGGGGATCCTGAGATGTTCCAAGGCCAGCGAGTCGTT
This sequence comes from Protomyctophum parallelum, assembly GCF_964188405.1. NCBI lineage: Eukaryota > Metazoa > Chordata > Actinopteri > Myctophiformes > Myctophidae > Protomyctophum > Protomyctophum parallelum. The sequence continues at coordinate 48,758,401 of NC_139704.1, read as the reverse complement.
GTGTTTCCTCCAACTGCGCCTTGGTCTCCTCCCAGTGGGACGTGGTCCTTGGTCTGCCCCGGGGTCTCCTCCCAGTTGGACGTGATCCTTGGTCTGCCCCGGGGGTCTCCTCCCAGTGGGACGTGATCCTTGGTCTGCCCCGGGGTCTCCTCCCAGTGGGACGTGATCCTTGGTCTGCCCTCGGGGGTCTCCTCCCAGTGGGACGTGGTCCTTGGTCTGCCCCGGGGTCTCCTCCCAGTGGGACGTGATCCTTGGTCTGCCCTCGGGGGTCTCCTCCCAGTGGGACGTGATCCTTGGTCTGCCCCGGGGTCTCCTCCCAGTGGGACTTGGTCCTTGGTCTGCCCTCGGGGGTCTCCTCCCAGTGAGACGTGATCCTTGGTCTGCCCCGGGGTCTCCTCCCAGTGGGACGTGCATCGAGGACCTCCCTAGGGAGGCGCCCGAGAGGCATCCTAACCAGATGCCCGAACCACCTCAGCTGACTCCTCTCCAGGCGAAGGAGCAGCGGTTCTACCCCAAGTCTCTCTTTGTGAATGTTTTTTTTTTAAACATATTGGACCTTGCAGTGACTGTGATCTCAGCATCTGTAAACAACATACTGGCTTGCGCCACCCCTTAACCTGTATCCCTAAACTTATTTACCATTTTTTTACTATAAAAAAAAGAAACTTTTAAAATAGTTCAAATAGCCGATCTACAAACTCACAACGTGTTTGTAGATCGGCTAGTTGAACTATTTTAAAATGATTTTCAAAATAGTAAAAACAATGGCAAATAGGGATAAGGGATACGGAGTGGCGCAAGATATAGCCATCTATATCACATTTGAACCTTTGTACAGTATAAGACTGCATGGATGAACCTTTGTACAGTATTAGACTGCATGAATGAACCTTTGTACAGTATAAGACTGCATGGATGAACCTTTGTACAGTATTAGACTGCATGGATGAACCTTTGTACAGTATAAGACTGCATGGATGAACCTTTGTACAGTATTAGACTGCATGGATGAACCTTTGTACAGTATAAGACTGCATGGATGAACCTTTGTACAGTATTAGACTGCATGGATGAACCTTTGTACAGTATAAGACTGCATGGATGAACCTTTGTACAGTATAAGACTGCATGGATGAACCTTTGTACAGTATAAGACTGCATGGATGAACCTTTGTACAGTATTAGACTGCATGGATGAACCTTTGTACAGTATTAGACTGCATGGATGAACCTTTGTACAGTATAAAGGTCATTACACACTGGCGAATTAGCGACGCGATGCGAATAAGCGATCTGAAAATGCGAAATATTGCATGTTGCAGTTCGCCTGCGAATCTCTGCAAAATACGACACCAGAGCGAACAAATAAAAGCGAAAACGGTCGCATTTTCGCACATTCGCACATTCGCCACTGATGTGGAAGCTTGCATGGACTTCAATTGGTTTTTTTTTTAAATGCGAATTATTCGCACAAATATATCGCGTCGCTAATTCGCCAGTGTGTAATGACCTTAAGACTGCATGGATGAACCTTTGTACAGTATTAGACTGCATGGATGAACCTTTGTACAGTATTAGACTGCATGGATGAACCTTTGTAATTAAGTAATGAAGGGCTGTTTGGACCACTCACTGTCTGCACACATACTGTACAGGCCAGGACTTCTTTGCAAAGAGATTTTCTAAATATTAAATTGTGAAATAATATAAATTAAAAAAAAATATATATATGTCTGAGCGATGGCAGGAATTGGAAACAAAGATGTTATCCCCCCCACATAGGAGAATAAAACTTATCCCCCCCACATAGGAGAATAAAACTTATCCCCCCACATAGGAGAATAAACCTTAACCTTATCCCCCCACATAGGAGAATAAACCTTATCCCCCCACATAGGAGAATAAACCTTTGCAGGAGAATGCTGGAAACACCAGGAGAACAGAGAGCTGCTGCAGGACATTAGCCCATTCTGACCTGAGATCAGATTCATACGAGGTTTCCACTGGACACACACTGGTCTGATGAACCCATTCTGACCTGAGATCAGATTCTAAAAATGTCAGTCGTTCTTCGATTTTTCAAAAAATAGCAGACCTACAAGCTCGTATCGCGCCACTCGGTGGCGCGATATGAGCTTGTAGATCTGCTATTTTTAAATAGCTAAAGCATGACATGATGCCAACACCAAAATGGGTGCCCGTTCAGAATGGGTTAGAGAAGTGGCAAACACAGAGAACACAAAGAACTGGGTTTATATAGACACGGGGATAACCAGACACAGGTGAACACAGCTGACAATCAGCACAGGGATTGGCTCTGGGGACAACCAGACACAGGTGAACACAGCTGTCAATCAACACAGGGATTGGCTCTGGGGACAACCAGACACAGGTGAACACAGCTGTCAATCAGCACAGGGATTGGCTCTGGGGACAACCAGACACAGGTGAACACAGCTGTCAATCAACACAGGGATTGGCTCTAGGGACAACCAGACACAGGTGGAGATAACTGATCATAATCACAGGGAGGCGAGACAACGGTAACAGACACCAGGAAACTGACACCAGGATACTACAAAATAAAAGGAACACAACAGTGAAGTAAAAACTAATATCCTAATTAACCGTATAGCTATAGACCGATTCACAGAGGGTTTCCTGGGTGCGGCCATTACTGAGGTGTACCATTGAGTGCAGCAGCACTGATTAGCTACACCTGGCCGACGGAGCACCTGCTCCATGGATTACACCTCAGTAATGGCCGCGCCCAGGGCACCCCTCTGTGAATCGGTCTATACTACATGGCGTGAATATCACTACACAATAAAACACATCCTGACGTTTGGTCTCTATATCATGGGACCCAAACTTACGAAATGCATGATCAATAAATAGACCAGTTCCATGATGATGAATGAACAACACAGATCAACAGACCAGTTCCATGATGATGAATGAACAACACAGATCAACAGACCAGTTCCATGATGATGAATGAACAACACAGATCAATATACCAGTTCCATGATGATGAATGGACAACAGATCAACAGACCAGTTCCATGATGATGAATGAACAACACAGATCAATATACCAGTTCCATGATGATGAATGAACAACACAGATCAACAGACCAGTTCCATGATGATGAATGGACAACACAGATCGACAGACCAGTTCCATGATGATGAATGGACAACAGACCCTCGTGGGGTCTTGTAACTCAGATGGTGTACAAATGGAACCAAATGGACCCTATAACGGCCGGGTCCATTTGTATACACTCTCAGAGTTAAATTAACATCGATTATAAACTCCCACCGTCGCAGAGTTAGGAAAATAAATGCCATTAGGGGGTCCGTAGGCTAATGCATGTCAAGCTGGTGGTCCTTGAAATTAAACTGGTTGAGAATGACTGAATAGAGCTTTCTCTCATGGGGGTCCCTGGCATATCTTTATGAACAGGGGTCCTAACAGGGGGCTAATTAGTGTTAATTATTTTTGCTTGTCCAGTTGTCCTCCTTTGTTTAGCCTACTAGCCCAGAACGGGAACCCATTTTGGTGTCGGCATCACGTTATGCTTTAGCTATTGAAAAATAGCAGATCTACAAGCTCGTATCGCGCCACCGAGTGGTGCGATACGAGCTTGTAGGTCTGCTATTTTTGAAAAATCAAAGAACGACTGACATTTTTAGAATCTGATCTCAGGTCAGAATGGGTTCATCAGACCACCTCGTATGAATCTGATCTCGGGTCAGAATGGGTTCATCAGACCAGTGTGTGTGTGTCCAGTGGAAACCTCGTATGAATCTGATCTCAGGTCAGAATGGGTTAATCAGACCAGTGTGTGTCCAGTGGAAACCTTGTATGAATCTGATCTCAGGTCAGAATGGGCTAGTATTGATTGTGTTGCTGAGTATAGGTCCATGTCTTTATTTGGTTGTTATTGTGTTGTTCTGTCTGTCTGTCAGCCCCTCAGGCTGTATCGTATATTGTAAAAAAAACATAAAAGTAAAAAATAAATACCAATCACCCCTTAAGCCTATAAACTCTTTTAGGACGGTAACCCTTTTGGGGGGTTTTGCATTTCAATAACCTATATTTTTGGTTAGCCATGTACAGTACAACATAACTGTTTGGTAAGTGGCCCACAAAGTGAACAGTGATATTGAGCCTATGAGGACTGTACTGGCACTCTGTCTAAATGTTCCACTTGGTGGATTAGACCCAGGGGGGCAGTCAGCCAGATATTTTGTGAAGCCTCATTTGAAATCGGTAGTTCATATAATGGCCTGTTGTGGTGCTGGACTGGACCCAAAAAGCCCCATAGCTCCATAGAGGCCCATGTATTTTGGCCCAACTTCACCTAGACTGTATTACCTTAATAAACATGGTCATGAATACTTTCTTCTTCCAGTCACTAGTTTAAAGTCTCATTTCTAATGTCATAATATTCTTTTTGGAAAATTATGGTCCCATTAATTAAAATAATGACCATAAAGTCGCGTATGTTCTGAGGGGCGTGGCTACCGTTACCGTCTATGATCGGGATTCCCCTCCCACTCAAGAGTCTTCTCCTCCCACTCGAGTCAAAATAAAAACCAACGGAGAAGAAGGGGGGAAGTCCCGCCTCGTTGTCTGGGCAGCCAATGGCCAGCTGGACCCAAACGGAGCCAGCCAATGGCCAGCTGGTCCAAAACGGATCTAGAAAGATGGCGATTTACTCTTGAGGGATTTCAGGCTTCATTTTACGTTCATGTTAGACCCGGGGAACGCTTTGTCCATATTTTTTACAGTCTATGATTAGACCTCATGAAAACACAAAACAGTAGTCGTACGCAAAAATAACTTTCCTTAAAAAGGTTTACTGGGAAAAAAAACACCAACAGTTACAGAATCCAATGTATGGTCAAAAATCACACACATGTGAACTGAGTGTTGCAATCCCCCCCCCCCCCCCCTCTTTCTCTCTCTCTCTCTCTCTCTCTCTCTCTCTCACTCTCTCTCATTAGAGTCACTACCCCTCTCACTGTTTCTGGCGCCCCCTACTGCTATTATTAAGTCACATACTCGTGCTTACACAGACACACATACTCGTGCTTACACAGACACACAAACAGGTACGAGGACATTGCAAGCTGGTTGTAGGAGTGGTTGCACCACTCAAATTAAGTCACATACTCGTGCTTACACAGACACACAATTAAACTCGTGCTTACACAGACACACAAACAGGTACGAGGACATTGCAAGCTGGTTGTAGGAGTGGTTGCACCACTCAAAAAACTGTGTTGCTTCCTTCTATGTCTGACTCCAACTGACTACAAGACAGAAATACACACAGGCGCCTCAAACGGGTCCAAATTGGCTCCCATTAAGGACAATTAGGTCACACTCAGGTCAGGTCAGCTAGACCTTTTTAAACACACATGACACTCATGAGATGCAATCAAATAACCAGCATAGCTTTTTTACCCTTTTTTTTTTTTTTTTACCAAACTAATTCTTAATCTTACTCATGAATTCACTTACACATAAAAACATTGACAATTGGCACCTATACAAGGACCACATCTCTGTGTGACTGTGTCAACACTTTATTAGTGCCCCTCTGGGACCCAATACAATTACATTATAGTACATAGCCTACAGTACAATAAGTACATCGCAATAGTGTACTTTGGGAGGGATAGAAAAAAATATATACAAACATTTATAATAACTATTACATCAGAAAAGATTGAGCTTTTAAACTTTAGCTGCAAGCTTTTGTTATGAATATGTTAGACCTAAATATAGCATAGAAATTAATGTAGGCCTACTGTATGATAAATGTAGACCAATAAAACAAACACAAATAGCAAAGAAGCTGCAGCATTTCTGAAAGACTTAAAATAATTATTCTATTACATACATCGTTTTACAAAGATATTTGTAGCGTATTGCTTCTCCAGGGACTACTTTATGTGGCAGACCACTCTGCCTTGTGCTAGGTGCTCTTAGGTCCTGCGCAGCTGCATTGTATTGCCCTTGATTGATGTGTGTCAGTTCTGGCTTTTGAGCTCGCGAGGTTTTCAGGCTGCGCGCCTAAAAAGCACAGACATACAAGCCCCTCGCAGCGTTGTATGCGCTGGGCGCTGTAGGCTTGTAGCTCTGATGTTTTCGTCTCGCGCGCCGCCACCACCACTTTTCTTCAGTCAAGTTGTTTGTTTGATGCAGAGAGCACGCAGGAGGAGAAGAGGGGGGGAAACACACACCGTGCGAGCAGAGGAGGAGATAAACACGTGAGTTATTAAAAAGATAACTTTTAATTTTAAATGTTTTCTATATAAACATAATTAAAGCACTCGACGAATGGAGAACAACAAAGAGCCAAATTTAATTGTAACTGCGCAACAAACAACACGCCACCACCACCATGCACTTGTTACGTTTAACACGTTTAGTTATAACTTTTATTATGTCCATAAATGAAGGGACTTATGACATTAATGCAGTACATTTATGCCTACCTATATTAGGCTTTTTTTTTTTTTTTTTTTTTTTACAAACACACCGTGCGAGTAGAGGAGGAGATAAAGACGTGAGTTTTGTGGCCTATTGAATGTTTTGTGGCCTATTGAACACCTTAAGCCCAACTCTTTTAGGACGGTCGGTAACCCTTTTGGGGGTTTTACATTTCAAGAACCTATATTTTTGGCTATAGCCATGACTGTACGTACTTTGGGAGGGATAGAACAAAAATACAAACATTTATAATAACTATATTACATCGTTTTATACTTTCATGGCAAGGAGGTGGACGTGGTTTGTCCTTCATAGGCCCTATTTATTTCCCCCCCTTTTTTGTACAAAGATATTAAAACTCGCGAGGTTTTCACTGGCTGCGCGCCTAATAAACACAGACATACAAGCCCTCGCAGCGTTGTATGCGCTGCGCGCTGTAGGCTTGTAGCTCTGATGTTTTCGTCTCGCGCGCCACTTTCCTGTCAGTGAAGTTGTTTATTTGTTTGATGTCTGCAGCAGGAGGAGAAGAGAAGAGAAGAAAAGAAAAGATGCGGAAATGAAGAGGGAAAACACACACCGTGCGAGCAGAGGAGGAGATAAAGGTTAGTTATTTAAAAAGATAACTTTAAATTTTAAATGTTTTCTCCATAAACATAATTAAAGCACTCGACAAATGGAGAACAACAAGCGAGCCAATTTGTAACTGCGCAACAAACACACACCACCACCACCTGCATGCATGCACGAGGCCAGCTCGTCAAGATTAACAAGTGGACTTTATAACTTTTATATAATAATATGTCCATAAATAAAGGGACTTATGACATTAAATAAGTACATTCATGCCTATATTAGGCTATTGTGTGAGGCATATTGGGCTTTCAGTCGTCTGAACAGCTGAACTTGGGTGAAATTCTCCATAAAAGCATAATTACAGAAGAGAAGGAAAGCCATAATGTATAAGAAGAAACTATAGTGTTTTTGACACGTGGTGTTAAATTAACAATATCAGCAGCACTCTTGACTCTGTTTGGACAATGGATATTATATCCATATAATATATTATAATATTATTTAATAATTCATATTATTGATTATTATTATTATTAGACTGCTATTCTGCTATTGGTGTACATTTTAGGCCGTATAGGCCTACATTTATCACAGACACATTTCTTCAGTGTTTCAAAGTGGTCATTAAACATGACACTGGTTGCACTGGTGTGTCTAAAGCATGTGGTTTTCAATCAATTTCATTAATATTAATATACGGTAGATGATCAAGCAAAGTGATAAAGATAAAGTAGAAGACGTTATGATGATCATGCAGCAATGTTTCCACTGCCCCGTCATGAGAGATACTCTGCTGCCACCTAGCGGGAAGCGGGGTGGAGTGCAGTAGTTTTTTGATTGATTGAAATATTTATTAACAGTTTGTAGAATTACAGTACATTTCAAGCACAAACTCAATACAAAGACTGTTAACTGTGAGTGGACGACCCAATTAAGCATTACACTTGTTTACAACAGGGTCCACATTGTTCAATTCATCAAAACATTTAGAGACATACAAATAGACACTTCTATGTATAGTTAAAGAACAGAACAGGAATTCATCATAAAGGAAGCAAAAAGGGAAAAAGGGGAAAAATGTATGTAGTATGGCAGGTCTCTATTATGAAAGGTGAATGAAGAGTTTTCACACTGCCTAAAGGACCACTTCACCACTTTTCAACCTATCTTCATATAATTGGTCCTCACTAATGTTCATGATGAAATACCACAATTTTTTCTACTCAGTCTTCTGTCTCATAGGAGGGCTGTGGGCAGTTCATAGCCCATGCCTTTTTGCAATATTTGCAAGTAAGATCATTGGAGACAAACAATTGCAACTTCAGGACATTTTATATAGTATTTGAATGCACCTGTGTATTTTTTATTGTTTTTTATTGTTTTATTGTTGTAACATGACTGCCGGTGTGCCAAAGATGAATTTCCATTTTATTTCAATTTAATGGACAATAAAGTTTTCTTTATCTTTAAAGATAGCAAAGATTTGAGTTAAGATTTAAGTTAAAAATTGAGTTAAAAAGAAGCAAAGATTTGAGTTAAAAACTGTTCGCTCCGAAAGAATATATTCAAGCATCTGGGCCACATTTCACGAATTTTCAAAAATAGCAGACCTACAAGCCCTACAACACTCTATGCCGCGCTATGAGCTTGTAGATCTGCTATTTTTCAATAGCTAAAGTATAACATAAGGTAACTGAAACACCAAAAGGGGTGAGGCCCCCCCATGATAATCATATTTTAACTGTAGGAATTGTAGAAATATTAGACCTTAACCCATTCTGACCTGAGATCAGATTCATACGAGGTTTCCACTGGACACACACTGGTCTGATGAACCCATTCTGACCTGAGATCAGATTCAAAAAATGTCAGTCGCTCTTCGATTTTTCAAAAATAGCAGACCTACAAGCTCGTATCGCGCCACTCGGTGGCACGATATGAGCTTGTAGATCTGCTATTTTTCAATAGCTAAAGCATGACATGATGCTGACACCAAAATGGGTGCCCGGTCAGAATGGGTTAATATTAAGCATGTATATAGGCTACTTTACTTTACATTTTCCAACTATTAGATTTTTTACCATTTTGAACAAAATAGGCATTTTTTTACATTGAGGTGTCCAGATGACATCCTGTTTCCAGCCCCACCCCTGCTCTAGACAGACAGACAGACGTTTGTACACAAGCTTTGTCTGATTTGGAAGTCTATAACAAACCACTTCTAATTTAACGTTCCATTCCACAAGAAAGCAGTAGAGTTGTGGTTGTTGTACCAGACTGTGAAAAGTGTCCAGTGTGACTGAGTCTGCATGGATCATTAGGGAGAGAAGTTAATGCATGATGACAAATGCTGTCTGTCTGCTGGTTTCTTTCCAGGTGAGCTACCTCTACCTGCCTATAAGTTAGCTGCTTAGCATGAACTTTTAGGCCTACAGGCAATAGAGGTGATCTGTGTCTTATTTCACCCTTGTTATTTAACCCATTTTGACCTGAGATCAGATTCTAAAAATGTCTTCTACATCCTGACAGTTTTCTGAAAAAGCTATGTTTCTATATGTCAGTCGTTCTTCGATTTTTCAAAAATAGCAGACCTACAAGCTCGTAGCGCGCCACTCGGTGGCGCGCTATGAGCTTGTAGATCTGCTATTTTTCAATAGCTAAAGCATAACATAATTTTAACACCAAAAGGGGTTCCCACCCAAAATGGGTCAAACATTGAGAGGAATGGTGAAGCAAAAACACGTTTATCAGGATAAAGCATTTTTGTGTGATGTTGTGAAGTGAATCATAGTGTTGCATTGAGCTGTGTTTTGGTTGTGATGTATGCTGACACAACATTAAGCCCCAGTGAAGCAGGCAGCCTACAGTAGCTCACAGGTTTGATGTTTGTCTTTAGTTCAAAGTTGGTTTAGTAAACGCATTGACGATGATCTTTAGCACCACTTTCAACTTGCGTCCATAATGTTTTGGGCATGTAATTTGTGAAAATGTTCATAGCCTATACGCTTCCAAGATAGCAAATCTTCCAGCTCACAATTGTGAGCCTGTATCGGCTATTCTAGTTAGATGTTGTCAAAAACAATCTTCACTCAAACAAATTTAAGATTTCTTTCAAATTGATTAGCTAATGTTGCACATCGGGGGTCTATAGGACTCTGCAAAATCGAGACTGGCATCGGACTCAAAACTATGACAAATTGGGTTCTGGGGACCCCCAGGGGTCCTACATTCATTGTAATGTTACATAATGATGAACTTCTTTCTTTCAGATACTCAAGACGGTATGGCGACAGAGCGAGAACCATCCACATCTCTCTGTCTGGGTTCCAGTCCAACTCACACCACTGATGAAGACCCAGAACCATCCACATCTCTCTGTATGGGTTCCAGTCCAAAGGAGTGATACTCACACCACTGATGAAGACGGCTCAAAGTAGGAACCTCGGTTTATTTTATTATTATTCTCTGCTGCTGCTGCTGCTGCTTGTGTTCTATGTACAGTTTAAGTCTCTTCACCAAAAATAGCAGATCTAGAAAGGCTATTTTTGGTGAATGTTCCGGGATGTTAGTTAGTTAGTTTCATTTATTGTCCACGTGTGGAAATTCACGTGTAAAAAACAAACAGTTACAACAACAGCAACAACACTTAACACAATTATTTTCTCATGGCAAAGAAAGTGCAGGACAACAGTGGCAAATACACTGGAAAAACAACAAATCTAGCGAGACATGGTATCATTTAGTGCCTTAATGGCATTTGGTATGAAGGAATTAAAAATAATGTTACGGTTAGCTTTTGGTACTTTGTACCGTCTACCAGAGGGAAGTAGTTTGAACTCCCTGCATAGTTCAGTCTGTCCTAATAATGGAAACAAATATTCTCTACAGTTTTCCTCGTGACATGCTGTATCTTTAGGTAAAATATTTACACTACTTCTGTCATATTGGGGCCCATGCAGTGTTCTGCTCTGGAATTGAAGGAAGGCTGATGTGAATCTACAGCGTGTCTGTGCATTGTGTTGTTTCTGCTGTTGGAAGGTAGCGAGTTGAGTGAGTTTTCTATTTCCTTTAAAGTCAGTCAACGCCATCGAGGTCTGCTGGTGTTTCACATCCTACATTATATTATTCCTGTTGTGGCTGCATGGTGTCGAAGTTAACTGAGCTCTAAACAGGGTGCGGTGTACTGCTATGTGTGTGTGGTTTTCTACTGTAGTTCAAACTACTGTAGAGGTGTGTGTGTGTGTGTGTGGTTCTTGTTTGAGTTGTGACAGCTGGGTGTCGGTTCATTCATATGGCTTCACTTCTTTTTTTTCATGATTCAAATTTGTATTGCTTTTTCATTTTGGCACAAAGGAATAACTGAGAATGAACATAAAATAATCATACAAACAATTAAGACAACAAATTAAACAAAACTAGACAAGAAAAGAATAAATACAATACATTACACTACCAAACCTTTACAGGAAAGATAATACAATACAGACAATACAATACAATACTGGCATCACTTCTTTATACAGTACACACACTATCCATCCATCTCGCACCCATTTAAAGGACAACTTTAGTTTTTTTCAACCAAGGTTCATGTTTTAGGTTGTTATTAGAGAAACTAAAAGGTGAGTGTTCATTTTCTTTCATTTGCTGCTTTCTTTAGTTTTGGGGATTTTAGCTGTTTTTGACAGGGGGGCGGGGGCATTCGAGCATGGGGCTAAATATGTATTTATTTACAAAATATTATGGCGATTTATTTTATTATTTACTATAGTCCTACTAGACCCCAAGAAATTACATCAGACCACAAAAGATCACAGGATCTATTGAATGTGACAAACTGACATATTGAGCCTATACACACAGTATAAGCCTTCCCCCAGTAGGATACCTTCACATTCAGTAGTTCTTGTGATCTGCTGTTGCCAGATGTAATTTCCATCTTTTACTTTCTCTAATAACCACCTAAAACATGAACCTTGGTTTAAAAAAACTAAAGCAGATCTTTAAGCAGATGTTTTCAAAAGGTGGTCCATGGACCGCTGCAGTGGTTGTCCAGCATGTGATCCCGCGCGGGCCAACCATGTCTTTCACAGTTTTAGTTTAGATGTGTTTATTTTGGAGAAACTCCAAACTTCAAACTGTTGGTATTTGTGTGATTATAATTTACCGTTTACATGGATGACCAATTTGAAGCCCACCTCATTTACATATCAAAATGTAAGTCCATAGACTTGGCTGGCAAACGATTTACGCCATAACAAACATTAACCCATTCTGACCTGAGATCAGATTCTAAAAGTGTCTTCGATTTTTCAAAAAATAGCAGACCTACAAGCTCGTATCGCGCCACTCGGTGGCGCGATATGAGCTTGTAGATCTGCTATTTTTTCAATAGCTAAAGCATGACATGATGCCAACACCAATGGGTGCCCGGTCAGAATGGGTTAAAGGACCTAATCATCTTTAAAGGTATATTCAGTGATTTCACTTAATTCAAATATCACTTATTTTTTTGTTTTGTTGTGATAATCCTCCCTACTATAGAGTGTGCTGGCCATATAAGGAGTTCCTCCCTGTCCCCAGTTAACCCCTGGGGCTCAAAAAACCTTAGGTTTCGTTTTTGACTCTCTATCCTGATTGGACGAAAGGCTGGGTCCCACAGCCAAAAACGAAACCTAAGGTTTTTTGAGTGAAATCACTGAATATACCTTTAAAAAATGAAAATAAAAATGGGCTCCCTTATGTGTTTTCTATCCCCACACAATCAGTCTTTCTCATCATATAGGCCGGGGCTTTTATGGAAATTGCTCTCAGGAACGGCTCAACTGATTTGGTCGTACGCGTGATGTCATCAGTATCACCCTGCTTTCTTTATAACCCCCCCCCCCCCCCTCTTCAGTCTTCAGTTCCAAACTTATACATTTCCACTTTCTTTGCCATTGTTGATTTTCCAAGCTGGCATGGAATGGAAACAAGCCTGGGTTTATATAGCATCAGTATTATAATGACTGAAATCACAACTAAAGAAAAAGCTTTTGAACATCCGCTGTTGCTATTACCTATAGATCTTTCTTTCTGTTTAAACAGATGGATTTAACCCATTAAATCATTTTACCATGCAAGAAAACTGAACTTGCACTACCCGTTTGGTAGAGCATGTTTTCAGAAAATTATTTGAGCATTATTTTTTATTGTATCAAGTTACATAATCATGTAACATCTCTGCGGTGATAATATGCCAAATAAATCTGTGGCAAAACAGATCCTAGATGTCAGGAGTGATTTCTCTCTGTCTGACTTCCTTATTGCCACCAAGGACTGTCTAAAGAGGACGGGACGCGGAGACCGTAAGGGTGCCGCCATGTTGCTCACATGGTGCTCCATGGAAGGAAAGAAACATGTGCAGTGGGCTTTATGCAGCCAACACTTCCACGTTCAGCGTCCTTGGTCTGCAACTGCGCATGTTCCTTTCCTTCCATGGAGCACCATGTGAGCAACATGGCGGCGCCCTTACGGTCTAAGCTTCTTGTCCTCTTTAGACAGTCCTTGATTGCCACCTGCCTTGTAAAGCATGGTGTGTGACGCCACAGCGGCATCTAGTGGATATTGTTTGCATAACACACCTTAACTGAATGGTGGAAATGGCTCAATCAGGTTGAGTTCAGTTTCTAACATTGTTTTCAATGAGAAATAGTGACTTAAAATGTGCTCCACCAATTGGTCGAGTAAACTGTTAAAGGGTTAACTCTGTGAAGAAGCCTACTTAAAGCCATAGCCTACTGTGTGTGCGTGTGTGTGTGTGTGTGTGTGTGTGTGTGTGTGTGTGTGTGCGCGCGCGCATGCGTGAGTGCGTGCGCACACACGACGCGCCCGACACAAATAATTGAGGGGATAATCAGTTATCACCTGTTAGAGGGAGATATGTCTGATGATATGTCTTTGCATTTTTGTCAAGGTGTTTACTCAGTTATGAAGCCACGAACTGTCTGACAAACTGTAGGAATAGCCTAAATATTCACGTTGTACATGTCACTACAAACAATCATGATCTTTCTTTCTTTCTTTCTTTCTTTCTTTCTTTCTTTCTTTCTTTCTTTCTTTCTTTCTTTCTTTCTTTCTTTCTTTCTTTCTTTCTTTCTTTCTTTCTTTCTTTCTTTCTTTCTTTCCTTCCTTCCCCAGGCTACACCACCTGTACCACAGGAACACACCGAACCGACGTCTCGCTGGTACCAGCTGGGGTGCCTCCGCCAAGGTGCTTCCAATCTCCACACAAGCCCTGGTCTTCCCCTGGTCTTCCCCGCAGCTCCCTGTAGAAAACACCCTCGGAGGCCTGTCCCCTGTAGAAACCACCCTCGGGAGGCCTGTCCCCTGTAGAAAACACCCTCGGAGGCCTGTCCCCTCCCTGTAGAAACCACCCTCGGGAGGTCTGTCCCCTGTAGAAACCACCCTCGGAGGTCTGTCCCCTGTATAAACCACCCTCGGAGGCCTGTCCCCTCCCTGTAGAAACCACCCTCGGAGGCCTGTCCCCTCCCTGTAGAAACCAGCCTCGGAGGCCTGTCCCCTCCCTGTAGAAACCACCCTCGGAGGTCTGTCCCCTGTATAAACCACCCTCGGAGGCCTGTCCCCTCCCTGTAGAAACCACCCTCGGAGGCCTGTCCCCTCCCTGTAGAAACCACCCTCGGAGGCCTGTCCCCTCCCTGTAGAAACCACCCTCGGAGGCCTGTCCCCTGTATAAAGCACCCTCGGAGGCCTGTCCCCTCCCTGTAGAAACCACCCTCGGAGGCCTGTCCCCTCCCTGTAGAAAACACCCTCGGAGGCCTGTCCCCTGTATAAACCACCCTCGGAGGCCTGTCCCCTCCCTGTAGAAACCACCCTCGGAGGCCTGTCCCCTGTAGAAACCACCCTCGGAGGCCTGTCCCCTGTAGAAACCACCCTCGGAGGCCTGTCCCCTCCCTGTAGAAACCACCCTCGGAGGCCTGTCCCCTCCCTGTAGAAACCACCCTCGGAGGCCTGTCCCCTGTAGAAACCACCCTCAGAGGCCTGTCCCCTGTAGAAACCACCCTCGGAGGCCTGTCCCCTCCCTGTAGAAACCACCCTCGGAGGCCTGTCCCCTGTATAAAGCACCCTCGGAGGCCTGTCCCCTGTAGAAACCACCCTCGGAGGCCTGTCCCCTCCCTGTAGAAACCACCCTCGGAGGCCTGTCCCCTGTAGAAACCACCCTCGGAGGCCTGTCCCCTGTATAAAGCACCCTCGGAGGCCTGTCCCCTGTAGAAACCACCCTCGGAGGCCTGTCCCCTGTAGAAACCACCCTCGGAGGCCTGTCCCCTGTAGAAACCACCCTCGGAGGCCTGACCCCTGTAGAAACCACCCTCGGAGGTCTGTCCCCTGTATAAACCACCCTCGGAGGCCTGTCCCCTCCCTGTAGAAACCACCCTCGGAGGCCTGTCCCCTCCCTGTAGAAACCAGCCTCGGAGGCCTGTCCCCTCCCTGTAGAAACCACCCTCGGAGGTCTGTCCCCTGTATAAACCACCCTCGGAGGCCTGTCCCCTCCCTGTAGAAACCACCCTCGGAGGCCTGTCCCCTCCCTGTAGAAACCACCCTCGGAGGCCTGTCCCCTCCCTGTAGAAACCACCCTCGGAGGCCTGTCCCCTCCCTGTAGAAACCACCCTCGGAGGCCTGTCCCCTCCCTGTAGAAACCACCCTCGGAGGCCTGTCCCCTGTATAAAGCACCCTCGGAGGCCTGACCCCTGTATAAACCACCCTCGGAGGCCTGTCCCCTGTATAAACCACCCTCGGAGGCCTGTCCCCTGTAGAAACCACCCTCGGAGGCCTGTCCCCTGTAGAAACCACCCTCGGAGGCCTGTCCCCTGTAGAAACCACCCTCGGAGGCCTGTCCCCTGTATAAAGCACCCTCGGAGGCCTGTCCCCTGTAGAAACCACCCTCGGAGGCCTGTCCCCTGTAGAAACCACCCTCGGAGGCCTGTCCCCTGTAGAAACCACCCTCGGAGGCCTGACCCCTGTAGAAACCACCCTCGGAGGCCTGTCCCCTGTAGAAACCACCCTCGGAGGCCTGTCCCCTGTAGAAACCACCCTCGGAGGCCTGTCCCCTGTAGAAACCACCCTCGGGAGGCCTGTCCCCTGTAGAAACCACCCTCGGGAGGCCTGTCCCCTGTAGAAAACACCCTCGGAGGCCTGTCCCCTCCCTGTAGAAACCACCCTCGGGAGGTCTGTCCCCTGTAGAAACCACCCTCGGAGGTCTGTCCCCTGTATAAACCACCCTCGGAGGCCTGTCCCCTCCCTGTAGAAACCACCCTCGGAGGCCTGTCCCCTCCCTGTAGAAACCAGCCTCGGAGGCCTGTCCCCTCCCTGTAGAAACCACCCTCGGAGGTCTGTCCCCTGTATAAACCACCCTCGGAGGCCTGTCCCCTCCCTGTAGAAACCAGCCTCGGAGGCCTGTCCCCTCCCTGTAGAAACCACCCTCGGAGGCCTGTCCCCTCCCTGTATAAAGCACCCTCGGAGGCCTGTCCCCTCCCTGTAGAAACCACCCTCGGAGGCCTGTCCCCTGTAGAAACCACCCTCGGAGGCCTGTCCCCTGTATAAAGCACCCTCGGAGGCCTGTCCCCTGTAGAAACCACCCTCGGAGGCCTGTCCCCTGTAGAAACCACCCTCGGAGGCCTGTCCCCTGTATAAAGCACCCTCGGAGGCCTGTCCCCTGTAGAAACCACCCTCGGAGGCCTGTCCCCTCCCTGTAGAAACCACCCTCGGAGGCCTGTCCCCTGTAGAAACCACCCTCGGAGGCCTGTCCCCTGTATAAACCACCCTCGGAGGCCTGTCCCCTGTAGAAACCACCCTCGGAGGCCTGTCCCCTGTAGAAACCACCCTCGGAGGCCTGTCCCCTGTAGAAACCACCCTCGGAGGCCTGACCCCTGTAGAAACCACCCTCGGAGGGCTGTCCCCTGTATAAACCACCCTCGGAGGCCTGTCCCCTCCCTGTAGAAACCACCCTCGGAGGCCTGTCCCCTCCCTGTAGAAACCAGCCTCGGAGGCCTGTCCCCTCCCTGTAGAAACCACCCTCGGAGGCCTGTCCCCTCCCTGTAGAAACCACCCTCGGAGGCCTGTCCCCTCCCTGTAGAAACCACCCTCGGAGGCCTGTCCCCTCCCTGTAGAAACCACCCTCGGAGGCCTGTCCCCTCCCTGTAGAAACCACCCTCGGAGGCCTGTCCCCTGTATAAAGCACCCTCGGAGGCCTGACCCCTGTATAAACCACCCTCGGAGGCCTGTCCCCTGTATAAACCACCCTCGGAGGCCTGTCCCCTGTAGAAACCACCCTCGGAGGCCTGTCCCCTGTAGAAACCACCCTCGGAGGCCTGTCCCCTGTAGAAACCACCCTCGGAGGCCTGTCCCCTGTATAAAGCACCCTCGGAGGCCTGTCCCCTGTAGAAACCACCCTCGGAGGCCTGTCCCCTGTAGAAACCACCCTCGGAGGCCTGTCCCCTGTAGAAACCACCCTCGGAGGCCTGACCCCTGTAGAAACCACCCTCGGAGGCCTGTCCCCTGTAGAAACCACCCTCGGAGGCCTGTCCCCTGTAGAAACCACCCTCGGAGGCCTGTCCCCTGTAGAAACCACCCTCGGAGGCCTGTCCCCTCCCTGTATAAAGCACCCTCGGAGGCCTGTCCCCTGTATAAAGCACCCTCGGAGGCCTGTCCCCTCCCTGTAGAAACCACCCTCGGAGGCCTGTCCCCTGTAGAAACCACCCTCGGAGGCCTGTCCCCTGTATAAAGCACCCTCGGAGGCCTGTCCCCTGTAGAAACCACCCTCGGAGGCCTGTCCCCTGTAGAAACCACCCTCGGAGGCCTGTCCCCTGTATAAAGCACCCTCGGAGGCCTGTCCCCTGTAGAAACCACCCTCGGAGGCCTGTCCCCTCCCTGTAGAAACCACCCTCGGAGGCCTGTCCCCTGTAGAAACCACCCTCGGAGGCCTGTCCCCTGTATAAACCACCCTCGGAGGCCTGTCCCCTGTAGAAACCACCCTCGGAGGCCTGTCCCCTGTAGAAACCACCCTCGGAGGCCTGTCCCCTGTAGAAACCACCCTCGGAGGCCTGACCCCTGTAGAAACCACCCTCGGAGGGCTGTCCCCTGTATAAACCACCCTCGGAGGCCTGTCCCCTCCCTGTAGAAACCACCCTCGGAGGCCTGTCCCCTCCCTGTAGAAACCAGCCTCGGAGGCCTGTCCCCTCCCTGTAGAAACCACCCTCGGAGGCCTGTCCCCTCCCTGTAGAAACCACCCTCGGAGGCCTGTCCCCTCCCTGTAGAAACCACCCTCGGAGGCCTGTCCCCTCCCTGTAGAAACCACCCTCGGAGGCCTGTCCCCTCCCTGTAGAAACCACCCTCGGAGGCCTGTCCCCTCCCTGTAGAAACCACCCTCGGAGGCCTGTCCCCTGTATAAAGCACCCTCGGAGGCCTGACCCCTGTATAAACCACCCTCGGAGGCCTGTCCCCTCCCTGTAGAAACCACCCTCGGAGGCCTGTCCCCTGTATAAACCACCCTCGGAGGCCTGTCCCCTGTAGAAACCACCCTCGGAGGCCTGTCCCCTGTAGAAACCACCCTCGGAGGCCTGTCCCCTGTAGAAACCACCCTCGGAGGCCTGTCCCCTGTATAAAGCACCCTCGGAGGCCTGTCCCCTGTAGAAACCACCCTCGGAGGCCTGTCCCCTGTAGAAACCACCCTCGGAGGCCTGTCCCCTGTAGAAACCACCCTCGGAGGCCTGACCCCTGTAGAAACCACCCTCGGAGGCCTGTCCCCTGTAGAAACCACCCTCGGAGGCCTGTCCCCTGTAGAAACCACCCTCGGAGGCCTGACCCCTGTAGAAACCACCCTCGGAGGCCTGTCCCCTGTAGAAACCACCCTCGGAGGCCTGTCCCCTCCCTGTATAAAGCACCCTCGGAGGCCTGTCCCCTGTATAAAGCACCCTCGGAGGCCTGTCCCCTCCCTGTAGAAACCACCCTCGGAGGCCTGTCCCCTGTAGAAACCACCCTCGGAGGCCTGTCCCCTGTATAAAGCACCCTCGGAGGCCTGTCCCCTGTAGAAACCACCCTCGGAGGCCTGTCCCCTGTAGAAACCACCCTCGGAGGCCTGTCCCCTGTATAAAGCACCCTCGGAGGCCTGTCCCCTGTAGAAACCACCCTCGGAGGCCTGTCCCCTCCCTGTAGAAACCACCCTCGGAGGCCTGTCCCCTGTAGAAACCACCCTCGGAGGCCTGTCCCCTGTATAAACCACCCTCGGAGGCCTGTCCCCTGTAGAAACCACCCTCGGAGGCCTGTCCCCTGTAGAAACCACCCTCGGAGGCCTGTCCCCTGTAGAAACCACCCTCGGAGGCCTGACCCCTGTAGAAACCACCCTCGGAGGGCTGTCCCCTGTATAAACCACCCTCGGAGGCCTGTCCCCTCCCTGTAGAAACCACCCTCGGAGGCCTGTCCCCTCCCTGTAGAAACCAGCCTCGGAGGCCTGTCCCCTCCCTGTAGAAACCACCCTCGGAGGCCTGTCCCCTCCCTGTAGAAACCACCCTCGGAGGCCTGTCCCCTCCCTGTAGAAACCACCCTCGGAGGCCTGTCCCCTCCCTGTAGAAACCACCCTCGGAGGCCTGTCCCCTCCCTGTAGAAACCACCCTCGGAGGCCTGTCCCCTCCCTGTAGAAACCACCCTCGGAGGCCTGTCCCCTGTATAAAGCACCCTCGGAGGCCTGACCCCTGTATAAACCACCCTCGGAGGCCTGTCCCCTCCCTGTAGAAACCACCCTCGGAGGCCTGTCCCCTGTATAAACCACCCTCGGAGGCCTGTCCCCTGTAGAAACCACCCTCGGAGGCCTGTCCCCTGTAGAAACCACCCTCGGAGGCCTGTCCCCTGTAGAAACCACCCTCGGAGGCCTGTCCCCTGTATAAAGCACCCTCGGAGGCCTGTCCCCTGTAGAAACCACCCTCGGAGGCCTGTCCCCTGTAGAAACCACCCTCGGAGGCCTGTCCCCTGTAGAAACCACCCTCGGAGGCCTGACCCCTGTAGAAACCACCCTCGGAGGCCTGTCCCCTGTAGAAACCACCCTCGGAGGCCTGTCCCCTGTAGAAACCACCCTCGGAGGCCTGACCCCTGTAGAAACCACCCTCGGAGGCCTGTCCCCTGTAGAAACCACCCTCGGAGGCCTGTCCCCTCCCTGTATAAAGCACCCTCGGAGGGAGGCCGGGCCTCTTCCATGCGGGACCTGAGACGAGGCCGTGGCTGTACGTTACTGAGCTGGACATCCTGGTGATGACACACGGAAGAAGAAGAAGAAGACCGGAACACACCCAGCAGCCCTGGCTGGCAGCACAGCGCGTTGGTACGAGTCGACCCCCGAAGTTTGACCCTGGTCATCACTGACACCACTGTCATCAGTGGTGTCAGACAGCTCAGGGTACGAACCTTGTTTATCATTTTATTTGCTGCTTGTGTTGAATGCTGTGATCATGGATGTGAATTCTGTGATCATGGATGTGAATTCTGTGATCATGGATGTGATTCGAGCTGTGTTGAATGCTGTGATTCTGGATGTGATTCAAGCTGTGTGTGTTGAATGCTGTGATTATGGATGTTATTCAAGCTGTGTTGAATGCTGTGATTCTGGATGTGATTCAAGCTGTGTTGAATGCTGTGATTCTGGATGTGATTCAAGCTGTGTGTTGAATGCTGTGATTCTGGATGTTATTCAAGCTGTGTGTTTAATGCTGTGACCATGGATGTTAATCAAGCTTTGTGTTGAATGCTGTGATTATGGATGTGATTCAAGCTGTGTGTTGAATGCTGTGATTATGGATGTTATTCAAGCTGTGTGCCAACCAACTAACTAACCAACTAACCAACTAACCAACCAACCAACCAACCAACCAACCAGGGTGCTGAGGGCGCTGCAGCCCCACCTGGTGGTGGTGGTGGTGGGGAGGAATATTATTTTTTTGATGGGTTATGTTGAAAAAGGTGTTTGGGTCTGAGTCTGTAGTTTAGGGAGTAGGAACCTTTGTAACAGGTACTGCGTGACACAGGAACCTATTGAAGGTTGCACCTCTATTCAAATGTTGAGCTGTAGCTAGAGCGTTACAAACTAATTTAATAAAGTAAATAAACTATTACTCTGTTGGATTAATTCATGGGGAAAGGGACGGAACTTTATCCCAGGTAAGTAAGACACACATTATTGTTCATTGCTTCTGCCGCCGTGCAGAAATGTGCTGTTCAAACGTGTGTCATTGACCGCCTCTGAGCCCATATTTGACTCTTTAATTTCTAATGCAAGGTTCTGTAAGATCCAACACAGTTGTGTGCGTGTGTGTGCGTGCGTGCGTGTGTGTGTGTGGCCGTGTGTGTGTGTGCAGCGGACAGCGGTGGCCGAACGGTTTGCGGAGCGGTCTTGATATCAGAAAGGTCGCTATAGTTCGTATCCCCGGACCGGCACGTTAAAATTACCACCGTTGAAGTGCCCTTGAACAAGGCATTGAACCCCTACCATGAAATGTTCTATGAGCAGGGCCTGGCTGTAAACAAGTTCTTGAGCTTAGTCCAGTTACCCTGGGTAAACATAGTAACTTTATTTCTTTGTGTGTGTGTGTGTGTGTGTGTGTGTGTGTGTGTGTGTGTGTGTGTGTGTGTGTGTGTGTGTGTGTGTGTGTGTGTGTGTGTGTGTGTGTGTGTGTGTGTGTGTGTGTGTGAGAGAGAAAGAGAGAGAGACAACTAATAGGCCTACATCAGATGATGTTGTTGTTGACATATTAGAGTGACCATTGTAGAAGTGGGTTGTGCAGCCATTCAACCACAGTGAGTCTGGAAGAGACATTCCTTATCAAGGTGTATAAAGTACCAACATATTATAGATAGATGTTATTATACAGCTTGGTTGCACATTAACTGCTTTTTGTGTTCATAATATCCTCCTGAAACAATTGTTGTCGAGTTTCCCCAAGTTTGTGCACATTATCTACTTTTGTTTGTGTTCAAGAGTTTCTTGTTAAATGTAACTATTAGGCCTAGCCTACTATTGACCAAGTAAGAGACTGCCTTTGGGGATGCAGTTGGGTAGTACTGTAGGACAATTATTCCACCTTTTTGTTTAACTATTAGCCACTATATTGACCTTACTTGGAGACTGCCTTTGGGGATGGAGTTGAGTAGTACTGTACAATTATTTCACGTTTTATAAATGTTTGTCATTATAACAAACTGTCTTTGCACCTAATTAATTAATTCTCTGAAGGATGTGCTCCGGTAGCTTCTGTGGGTTCAGTCATTCAGAAGTGTTTCACACATTCACTGATGTGTGTTTACATGCTTTATACTCCTGTTAGAGAGTAGATAGCATGTTTATGTAGAAATAGCACTCTTTGGTGTTACTGTACCATAGTTTAATATTCTACTGTTAGACAGATGTTAGGTTCTTAGCTTACTTATGATTATTGATGACTAATCTTTATGTATGTGATGTATTACCATGTGTTGAACCTTACTGTAAGTCTCTCTGGGCGTCTGATAAATGACTCCATTGTAAATTGTAGCTGACGACCCTGTCAACCCTTTTACAGTAGAACTGTTACTTCTGTTATGTGCCAGCAGGTGGCAGCATTGCCCCACAGTTCAGTTTGTTGACTGTTCAAGCAATGTTCAAGCAAAACAAAGTGAGTGCCAGTGATGTGTATGTATGTATGTATGTGTATGTAGCAATGGCATGTCATTATTTGGAGGGAAAATGCTCAGAATTAACAACATTAGTCAAAGTAGCAGAACTACAGTAAAAGCTCACAACATGCCCTTTTCTCATTTATTTGATTGATTGAAAACTATTTGACAGAAATGCAAACAGCCTGCAGTACAATATACACTTGGTCTAAAAGGATATGAACATTATGGAGGCTCTTTAACGTAATGCTTCTCAAACATGTTCATGTCAAGGACCCCAAAATGATCTATTTGTCTGTGGACCCCCGTCTGTGACAGCATAGACCCCTGGCTAGCATATCGCTCTTTAAGAGACAAAGTGACCACATTAAATGAACAGAAAAAAGCCTAAACTACCAATCTAGAATTGAATAAATTATACATGATGGTAAAAAACGCTGGAGTATTCTCTCTCAAATCATGAGTAGAGATAAAATGACTCATTTATTGAATCGGGTGAACGCTTCATCACCAAGCCCCAAGAATGTGCTGATTATTTTGACAATCAAGTAAAGTTGATACCATAAGAAATGACATGCTGCCTGCAAACGGTCATCTATCTGGATAAATTATTAGAAATGATATCATGCAGAACAAAATATAATGCAAATTTAAATTCCCATTCACTAATTAAATTAAATTAAAAACCCATTGTCTGAATTGGAATCTTAACAAACCCGGTGGTCATTATAATCTAGACAGGAGACTCTTAAAGCTGTCAACTGGAATTATAGCTCAGATATAGACCAGAACACTGTATAAAGTAATGGTACCAGTACCATACAGTGTTACATAGAATAGACCAGAACACTGTATAAAGTAATGGTACCAGTACCAGACAGTATTACATAGAATAGACCAGAACACTGTATAAAGTAATGGTACCAGTAGCAGACAGTGTTACATAGAATAGACCAGAACACTGTATAAAGTAATGGTACCAGTAGCAGACAGTGTTACATAGAATAGACCAGAACACTGTATAAAGTAATGGTACCAGTAGCAGACAGTGTTACATAGAATAGACCAGAACACTGTATAAAGTAATGGTACCAGTAGCAGACAGTGTTACATAGAATAGACCAGAACACTGTATAAAGTAATGGTACCAGTAGCAGACAGGGTTACATAGAATAGACCAGAACACTGTATAAAGTAATGGTACCAGTAGTAGAGTTCTCAAACTCTGCCCGAACCCGACCAGGCCCGACCCGACCCGACATTTTAGGGCCGGGCCGGGCCTAAAATGTATGCTAATCAGTAGGGCCGGGCCGGGCCTGGGGCTCCATGAAAAAAATATATATTTTGAATTTGTTTAGAATAATAAAAATAATAGTTCTGTTCTGTCTGTTTGTGTATTTATCTATTATGAAGATGGTGCTGACTGGCATTTCACTTTTACTCTGTGTAGAGTTCTCAAATTCTGCACAAACCCGACCAGGCCCGACCCGACATTTTAGGGCCAGGTCGGGCCTAAAATCTATGCTAATTAGTCGGGCCGGGCCGGGCCTAGGGCCTGATCAGTTAGGGCCCAGTTAGGGCCGGGCCTTTTTTTTCGGGCCCGATGAGAACTCTAACCAGTAGCAGACAGTGTTACATAGCATAGAGCAGAACACTGTATAAAGTAATGGTACCAGTAGCAGACAGTGTTACATAGCATAGAGCAGAACACTGTATAAAGTAATGGTACCAGTAGCAGACAGTGTTACATAGCATAGACCAGAACACTGTATAAAGTAATGGTACCAGTAGCAGACAGTGTTACATAGCATAGACCAGAACACTGTATAAAGTAATGGTACCAGTAGCAGACAGTGTTACATAGCATAGACCAGAACACTGTATAAAGTAATGGTACCAGTAGCAGACAGTGTTACATAGCATAGAGCAGAACACTGTATAAAGTAATGGTACCAGTAGCAGACAGTGTTACATAGCATAGACCAGAACACTGTATAAAGTAATGGTACCAGTAGCAGACAGTGTTACATAGCATAGACCAGAACACTGTATAAAGTAATGGTACCAGTAGCAGACAGTGTTACATAGCATAGACCAGAACACTGTATAAAGTAATGGTACCAGTAGCAGACAGTGTTACATAGCATAGACCAGAACACTGTATAAAGTAATGGTACCAGTAGCAGACAGTGTTACATAGCATAGACCAGAACACTGTATAAAGTAATGGTACCAGTAGCAGACAGTGTTACATAGCATAGAGCAGAACACCATTGAACACACAGCGGTTCTTTGAGTCATCATAGAGCCTGTGCTCTGGATGTAAAAGCATGTAAACAGTGTCTCCCTCCTTCAGCTCTACCATCATTCCATTAGATATCTGTTCAAAATGTCCACTATTGTATCCACAGTTCCTTAAGAGGTTCTGCTCATTCTTATACATCCAGACACAGAACCCCTCTGATGACCACCAGTTAACTGCAGTATATGTGAAGTGATAGAGTCCTCTGACCGGCGCAGAGAATACCCCTGAGAACACAGGATGAGAGAACACATTACATTAATATAAATAAAAAATACAATTATAAAAATAAAAACCTTAATTTAAAAAGTCAGATCTACAAGTTGTGTGAGTTAAGAGGTTACTGTCCTCATCTCCTCTGGACTGTTGTTTTCAATGTGAAACACACAGTGGTGGAAAGTAACTAAGTGCATTTACTTAAGTACTGTACTTAGTAATGTAAAACATTTTGGTATTTGTAGTTTACTTGAGTATTAACAATTTCCAATACTTTTATGTTTACTCGGATCCAAATATTGTACTTTTCTCCACTACATGTATTTGACAACTTTAGTTAGTAGTTACTTTGTAGATTTAGATTATTACTACAAAACATACAGTAACCACTTCAGCCTTTAATGCATTTCAGCCATTTGAAAATAGCCGATCTACAAGCTCACAATCTGTCACATCGACGCATTGTGAGCTATTTTCTAAAGATTTTTATACATTTGAAAACTTAAAATGGCACATTTCTGCTTTTTACTTGTAGTACTTTAAGTACATGTGTGTACATGGATGGATTGTAGTTTAATCACCTGTAGATGGATTGTAGGCGTTGCCGATGTTACGGAAGACCTTCTTGTAGATCAGAGTGGTGTTAGAATCATACGGTCCAAATTGTCCATCATTAGTCAAACCAACAGAGAAGGCCACCTTCGGTTTGTCTGTCAACACAGGAGGAGCATTATCAAACTGTTTAAATATTATAAAAGCATAATATTATATTAAGCCAATACACCAATCTTGTTGTAAAGCAGCTTATCAGCTCCAACAAGACAAAGTATAGGCTATTAAAACTAAGCGGTCACTAACAATTCTCCATGGAATATTATTGATTGATTGATTGAAATCTTTATTAACAGTTTGTAGAATTTACAGTACATTTTAAGCACAAACTCAATACAAAGACTGTCAACTGTGAGTGGACGACCCAATTAAGCATTACACTTGTTTACAACAGGGTCCACATTGTTCAATTCATCAAAACATTTAAGGACATACAAACATTTAGAGACATACAAATAGACATTTCTCTGTAGGTAAAGAACAGAACAGGAATTCATCATATGGGAAGCAAAAAAGGGAAAAGATACAATATACAGTGAGGGAAAATGGGGTGGGGGGGTGGGGGGGATTCAGATTTTACAGAGGCCAGTTTCGAATTGCAGCCGTCCGTAGGTGCCCTTTGAGAGCGGTTTTGAAGGAGTCAAGGGATTCACATGTCTTAATGACTGTTGGTAGGGCGTTCCACATTTTGGTGGCATAGGAGCGAAAAGAATTTAGTCCCTTGTTTGTGCCGAATCTGGGTTGTACATGGTTTGTTGCACTCCCTCTGGTGTTGTGGGTGTGGACTTCGTTTACATTAAGGAAGTATTTAGACAGGTACATGGGTATCTTGGTGGTGTATCGAATCTTGTGGACCAGACCCATTGCAAGATGCTGTACTCTGTCGTCGACCCTAAGCCATCCCAGCCTGTCAAAGTGGGCAGGGGTGAGGTGGGTTCGGGGGGTGAGGCCAAGTAGGAGCCTGACCAGTTTGTTTTGAGAGGTCTGGAGCCTTGTTTTAAGGGCCCCTGAGGTGCTGTGGTACCAAGAGGTGGATGCATAGTCAAAGAAACCTTGTACGAGGGCTCCTGTTAAGGTCTTCAAGGTGTTTTTGCTGACCAGTGAGGAGATCCTGTAAAGGAATCTTGTTCTTTGATTGACTTTTTTGATTACGTTGGTGGCCATTTTATCACCGGAAAGATTAGCCTCCAGGATGGAACCTAGGTAGGTAATTTCATCTTTTCGTGTGATAATACTGTCACCGACTCTAACCAAGAAGCCATCTGCCTTGCTGAGTTTACTATTTGATCCGAAGAGGATGGATTCAGTTTTTCCCAGGTGTAAGGATAGTTTGTTATCAGCGAGCCAGGTGCAGATTCTACCGAGTTCAGAGCTGAGGGTCTTTTCAACCTGCAGTTTGTTCCTGTCCGAGACCAGCAGTGCTGAGTCATCTGCGAACAGGAACAAGTTGCAGTCACAAGCTGAAGTCATGTCGTTAACATAAATTAGGAACAGTAAAGGCCCTAGTATGCTTCCTTGTGGGACGCCACAGCTCACTGGGAGGGGAGGGGACAGTGTTCCGTTCACCTCCACCATCTGTTCTCTCCCCTCCAGGTAGGATTGCATCCAGCTCACTGATGTGCTATCAAAACCAATAGCTTTAAGCTTGTTAACCAGTATGGAGTGGTTCACGGTGTCAAAAGCCTTTTGGAGGTCCAGCATGACCATGCCGCAGTATTTTCCAGCATCCACCTCGTGTTTGATGTGGTCGCTCAAATAGAGGAGGCATGTGTCAGTGGAGTGGGATGTTCTGAAACCAGATTGGAACTCGTACAGCAATTTATTAGTGGCAAGATACTTTTCAACCTGTTCATAGACTATTTTTTCCATCACTTTCGAGATGGAGCTTAGAATAGAAATAGGGCGGTAGTTGCCGGGTTCTAATTTACTCCCTTTTTTGTACAAGGGGGTTACTTTGGCCAGTTTAAAATCTTGGGGGACCTGTCCCTGTTTGATGGAGAGGTTAACTATGTGGGTGATGACTGGAGCTATGGAAAAGGCTGAGTCTCTGAGAAATTTGGAGGGAATATTGTCATGGCCAGTGGCCTTGTGGGGTTGGAGGGCACTCAGTTTTTTAAGTACCTCCTCGGTTGTTACCATTGCCATTTTAAAATCATCTTTACAAACACCAAGGTTTTTGTAGAAGGCTTTGATGTGCTCTACACCAAAACGCCCAGAGTGGGAGGGCAGTTTGCTAACCAGCTTTGTTGCAATGTTTGTAAAGAAGATGTTCAAGTGGTTGGCTACATCGAGTTTGTCAGTGATGAGGGTGTCTAGTGTAGAACAAAAACAGGGTCCTTGGAGATCCAGAAAACTGTAAACCTAAATCTTTCATTCACCTTCATGGTCAGATCCTTACTGACATTTAATAGTGGAAGACGTTAAAGTCATTACTTTGGTTAATTGTAACATGTTGTGAGTGTGACAGTACCATCAATATTTACACATAATTACTCATTAATATCCACTTAAACCTGACCGGGGTCCCCCAGGGCTGTATAGTAGGGCTGCTAGTATTTCCCTCTGATTGCTCTCAGCGCTCATCAGAATGTGATTGGTTGTAAGATTAGCCCAGGCTCTATATGGGTCAGAATGTGATTGGTTGTAAGACTAGCCCAGGCTCTATATGGGTCAGAATGTGATTGGTTGTAAGACTAGCCCAGGCTTTATATGGGTCAGAATGTGATTGGTTGTAAGACTAGCCCAGGCTCTATATGGGTCAGAATGTGATTGGTTGTAAGACTAGCCCAGGCTCTATATGGTCATTTGAAATGTTTTTACATAATACCCTGAAGTGTGTCAGTTATCTGCCTAAACGTTGGTTTCTGTATTCTCTTCATCCTATAATACAATCTTGGCACTTTGGCTATACCAGACCAGTGTGTGTTATACCAGACCAGTGTGTGTTATACCAGACCAGTGTGTGCTATACCAGACCAGTGTGTGTTATACCAGACCAGTGTGTGCTATACCAGACCAGTGTGTGCTATACCAGACCAGTGTGTGCTATACCAGACCAGTGTGTGCTATACCAGACCAGTGTGTGCTATACCAGACCAGTGTGTGCTATACCAGACCAGTGTGTGCTATACCAGACCAGTGTGTCCTATACCAGACCAGTGTGTGCTATACCAGACCAGTGTGTGCTATACCAGACCAGTGTGTGTGTTCTGATTGTTCTGCCGTGGATCAGCAACACTACATTATAATATTCCATTCTGGTGTGGGTCGGTTGGTGTGGGTCGGTTGGTGTGGGTGGGTTGGTGTGGGTGGGTTGGTGTGGGTCGGTTGGTGTGGGTGGGTTGGTGTGGGTGGGTTGGTGTGGGTCGGTCGGTTGGTGTGGGTCGGTTGGTGTGGGTCGGTTGGTGTGGGTGGGTTGGTGTGGGTGGGTTGGTGTGGGTCGGTTGGTGTGGGTCGGTCGGTTGGTGTGGGTGGGTTGGTGTGGGTGGGTTGGTGTGGGTGGGTTGGTGTGGGTCGGTTGGTGTGGGTCGGTCGGTTGGTGTGGGTGGGTTGGTGTGGGTGGGTTGGTGTGGGTGGGTTGGTGTGGGTGGGTTGGTGAGGGTGGGTTGGTGTGGGTGGGTTGGTGTGGGTCGGTTGGTGTGGGTCGGTCGGTGTGGTGGGTTGGTGTGGGTGGGTTGGTGTGGGTGGGTTGGTGTGGGTGGGTTGGTGTGGGTGGGTTGGTGAGGGTGGGTTGGTGTGGGTGGGTTGGTGTGGGTCGGTTGGTGTGGGTGGGTTGGTGTGGGTGGGTTGGTGAGGGTGGGTTGGTGAGGGTGGGTTGGTGTGGGTCGGTTGGTGTGGGTGGGTTGGTGTGGGTCGGTTGGTGTGGGTGGGTTGGTGTGGGTGGGTTGGTGTGGGTCGGTTGGTGTGCGTAGCATCCTTTTGCACAGTATTTCCCTCTACACCAAATCCAGATCTACAAGCTCACAACATGTCACATTACGTTGTGAGCTTGTAGATCTGCATTATTTTTTTTGCCAAATGTGTGCCAAAGAATAGTAGATCATTTAATTTTCTATGCATATTTGGGGAATTTGCAGTATTTATAGTCTGCATACATAATGAAGACTGAACATAATATGTGACCAGTGCCAACAAAACATGCCTCATGTCGCCTTTTCCATTTTTCAGATTTTTACAGATTATTAAAGTACAGAATGTAAGCTTTCATATGATGTATCATTCAATGAAATTGGACAATAATTGAAGGAGATATAACCATTTTAAAATGACTGGGGCCTTTCACCCAAAGCTGAGAAAAGCCCTTTTCAATATTCACAACATTTTATCACCTTAGAGCTGGACAGAAGTGGGTGTGACAATGGGAGGGACAAGAGACAATAGGACGTTTTAGCTGTCAACAGTGCAACACTAGAAACACTGACATGTTTAAGCCAGTAGAACAAACAATGCAATTTGTAAGGTGCCCCAATAAACCCTTTTGAAAGTACTAAGTATTAAATACTAAGTATAAGTATTCAAGTATTAAATATTAAGTTAAGTGTTCAATTTAACTTATACACTACCTGGTTGTAAATAGCTGCAGTACACCATTTTATGCAGGTCTACTTTAAGCAATCAAAGTCAGACAATTGACCCAGTATTTTAAATAAATAAAATCGACGCATCAGGCTATGATGTTGTGCGCTTGTAGATTTGCTATTTTAATAAACAGATCTGTCCACATGCAGTCACAATGCCTGGTTTCATTTATAGTAATTCCTGTGCATTCGATGGGTGGATTCATACTACATCGGGTGTCTATTTAGTGTGCAAGGCTTACATCCGGTCTAAAGCCCACCCACTGTATGCCCTGATTTATATACACAATACATACACGATCCGTATCCTCCCCTCACCGGATGTTGAATTAACAGTACTAACGGCCGTATTTGAAAAGACGTAGCTCTTTGCTGGGTGCGCGAGGGAAAAAAAAGCGATTTTCCGACATTTACTTTTCAATTGATACCGTTTCTTAGAGACGGCCTACACAAACGTTCTATATACCAAATGAAAGCCTGCATTTCATAGTTTACATAGTATATAACCTTTTTTTAAATGAGCAAGAAATGAGCGAGTTGTGATTAAAAGAAAAGACGTGTGATCTCTTTGCTCTTTAACACACAACACAGACGGCTAGCTAGCTTCTAGCCTGTTTGTTGGTGAAAGACTCCAAGCTGGGAAGTGTATTTCAGCGAGTAGCTATACGTGGTTTTGTTTATTTTCTGTAAAGTCTAACCCAAATGCCCAGAATACTTCTGTGTTTACAAACACAAGCACGCTAATGGGCGGTGATCAGAGCGTGAAACCTGAGGACAAAGAGATTCCAGACCAATCGTAACCAACATGCAAATCTCGGAACTGCGCTCTTCTGCCTCCAGAAACTTGTTAAAAAACAAGCCCACTTTGACGTATAAATGTATACATTTCATTTGCCCAAATGAACAATCTGTTTGAATGAAAACCTTCTTCAACATTCAAACTGTATTAATATGAAAAAAAAGAAAATCACATTTAAAAAAAAAACGAGTTTATTTATTGATTTAAGGCATGTTCATTCTGGCGACATGAGGCATATTCTGCTGGCACTGGTCACATATGTTTACTAAGCATACATATAGTATTTTATATTAGTATAGCCTATCATACTTAATTCATATATAATTATTAATATATGAACATACTAAGCGTCTAAGCGTTTATTTATTAGTGTGTAACAAAAAAAAGTGTCCTCCATTTAATTTAACCTTTTGGGGATTGTTTCAATTCCTACTTTTGATATCCATGTACAGTATACTTAATAATATGTTAGTATATATTATATTTATAAAACATACTTACTTTCAGCAGCAGTCAGCCTGGTTTCTATGGTGGTCAGCTGAGCAAGATGAGCTGAAATCAGTAGATAGTTTATTTGTCTCTGTCATGGTTTATCCAACATTATTACATACAAAGAAAAGGGGTTGACAACATGATACAATTGACCGAAAAGGAAAGGGCTGAAGCCGAAGCTTATTATGCCCACCTTTTTGAGATTTCAGTAATCTCATAGAAAGAAACAAGACTGAGTAAAGAAATCCGTTTTCAACATTGCTGCATTTCTAATAAAGGATTAAACAAAATCATGTGAAAATCTAAAATAAAATCTGATCAATCGACAGAAAAAGCACTACTTCTACCACTTATGATAGTGATAATAATAATTATCACTATCAAGACATTAGCATTAAGTCACTCATACAGTAAATACAGTAAATACTCATGCACTTTCACTGAGTGAGTAAAGCTTTTCCATTATGGATTATTATGCTTACATTAGCTGAGTCGTGGTCAATTCAAGGCTTCGTGGGGAGTGTAACTGATAATAAGTCAGTTTGTGTGAACTACTATTTAACCCCAAAGTAAGTCCCTTTTCAACACTACACATTTATACTTGCATTCACTGAACACCATCTTGATCAAATTACCTTCACTCAAGTCTTCAATCTGGACCGTGCTGGTGTTGAGTCTGGTCTCAAAGCCCTCACTATGACTCTCACTAGCACTAAGTCTGGTCTCAAAGCCTTCAACTTGACTCTCACTAGCACTAAGTCTGGTCTCAAAGCCCTCAACTTGACTCTCACTAGCATTAAGTCTGGTCTCAAAGCCCTCAACTTGACTCTCACTAGCACTAAGTCTGGTCTCAAAGCCTTCAACTTGACTCTCACTAGCACTAAGTCTGGTCTCAAAGCCTTCAACTTGACTCTCACTAGCATTAAGTCTGGTCTCAAAACCTTCAACTTGACTCTCACTAGCACTAACTCTGGTCTCAAATCCCTCACTATGACTCTCACTAGCACTAAGTCTGGTCTCAAAGCCCTCAATCTGACTCTCACTAGCACTAAGTCTGGTCTCAAAGCCCTCAATCTGACTCTCACTAGCATTAAGTCTGGTCTGGAGAACTTCAACTTGGCCTTCACTGGTACTGAGTCTGGTTTGGAGAACTTCAACTTGGCCCTCACTGGTACTGAGTCTGGTTTGGAGAACTTCAACTTGGCCCTCACTGGTACTGAGTCTGGTTTGGAGAACTTCAACTTGGCCCTCACTGGTACTGAGTCTGGTTTGGAGAACTTCAACTTGGCCCTCACTGGTACTGAGTCTGGTTTGGAGAACTTCAACTTGGTCCTCACTGGTACTGAGTCTGGTTTGGAGGTCTTCAACATGGACCTGGTGGTCTGCAACATGGACCTCACTGGTACTGAGTCTGGTTTGGAGGTCTGCAACATGGACCTGGAGGTCTTTCACATTGCTCTCGCTAGCACTCAATTTGGCAGCCATTTCTGAAAAACACATCACAGACATTTGACCTGAATTCCCCTTTCATTGTCAATGGCAAATCTTGAGACGTGTGGGGAGCGTTTATTTTTTAGTGTGTGCCAATTAAAAAGTGGAAATGTGAGTACTTTGTCCTCCATTTAATTGAACCTTTTGGGATTTTTTCAATTCCTACTTATATACATGTATACTTAATAATATGTTAGTATATATTATATTTATAAAACATACTTACTCTGCACTAGGCTTTCAGCAGCAGTCAGCCTGGTTTCTATGGTGGTCAGCTGAGCTAGAAGAGCTGAAATCAGTACATTAGCATTAAGTCAGTCATACAGTAAATACTCATGCACTTTCACTGTTGAGTGAGTAAGCTTTCCATTATGGATTATACGGATCAACTGTACAGTAAATTACATCATCAAAAAAGGTATCTATTCTCTGAGATTAATTAAAGTAATTAAAGGAGTAGTTCACCCAAAATATGACTTAATTACACACCCCATGAAGCCTTGAATTCATGGAGATTTTTGAGGGGTGCTAGCTAGCCTCCCATGCCCAACTTTGTCTGTTTGTATGAACACAAACACGATGATTTGATTGGCTGATCACCCCATAGCGATGATTTGATTGGCCGCTATTGTGTTATTTTAGCAACAGTAAGTCATTTTCCAACGTCTCTTACACAGAACATCCTCCTGTTGCTCCCACCTCATTCTTCACTAATACAATATAATATACCAGGTAGACGCCCTGAGGGGAGAAGCAACCTCGCCCCATGCATCTGCCTGGGTGACGGCAGACTGCTGGGCAGATCAACATATGGAATGGATTCTGTATTGGCCATTTATGGAGCGTGTCAAGAGGCGTGACGGACGGACGGACTGACTTACA
Source organism: Protomyctophum parallelum (assembly GCF_964188405.1). Taxonomy (NCBI): domain Eukaryota; kingdom Metazoa; phylum Chordata; class Actinopteri; order Myctophiformes; family Myctophidae; genus Protomyctophum; species Protomyctophum parallelum. Next base: position 48,724,253 of record NC_139704.1, on the reverse strand, counting down.
GGTTTTCTATGGTGGCAATAATATAACATTATATAATATCTATAACCTATATCTCACCTGCAGAACTTCCTCCCGGGGCTTCCACCTCATTAGATTTGTTGTCCTTTTCTGAAAATGAATGAATAAATACACACAATCGGGTCAAACAAACAAACTGATGTGTTGTCCAGACGAGGCCCGGGTAACACAGAATACGTCCTCGTCTGCCATTCCAAACACGCGAACATGACCCACTTTAATTACTTCAGTCTAATGTGTTAATAGCTTAATGACTTTTATGTCCAATATTTGCATTTCAGTTCATAATCATAAAGTTAATGTATTTGAAATTAAATAAAAAAAATATTACTTTTCCGGATTCCAATTAAAAAAATAGCAAAAAAGCAGATCTACAAGCTCAAAATGCATTGCACTGCGACATGTTTTGAGCTTGTAGATCAGCTACCTTTGACTATATGCATTGTGGCCCTCTGGAGTGAGTTTGAAATATAGTGGCCCTCTCCATCATCAAAGTTCCCCACCCCTGCCCTATCCAATGTTTTGTTTGGTAGCCTACTGCTGATGTTGGCAAATGGCAATAATAGCACAGTAAAGATGATAATAATCCAATATGATATGTGTAGTTCTTTATAGATCTAGCCTCTTCATTTTTATCTCAAAGTGCACCAGATTGAAGCATTTTCATCGAATTTTTAAAACAAAAAATAATGATGATGATGATGGCTACATCATCATTATTAAAAAATATATATATATTAGCATGTGAGAAATTACAAGTGATAAAATACATTACATTTGACCGTACATTTGACTCTTGTGTTGTATTCTTGTGAAATATTCAGTAAAGTATTCTTGTGAAATATTCAGTAAAGTATATAAAAGAGCTCAAAGGGTACATATTCAGTCAGACAACTCACCCCGAAAGTGAAGACAACTCACCCCCAAAGTGGCCGAAAGCGAAGACAACTCACCCCGAAAGTGAAGACAACTCACACCAAAGTGGCCGAAAGCGAAGACACTCACCCCGAAAGTGAAGTCACTCACCCCGAAAGTGAAGTCATCTCACCCCTGGTGAGTTGTCTTCACGTTCGGGGTGAGTTGTCCGGACAACCAAAAAGGGTAAAAAGGGTGAGTTGTCTTGTTACCCTAATGAAGTAGTGTAGAATAGATTAGTATAGGCTGCGCTGTCTGACCCTCCCTCTCAGGCATGCAGGTCTGACTGCGCAGTGCACACTGCACGCACCACTCATGGACCTCGTCAAAGTGCTTCGTCTTCTTGGGTGGGTTTACTCTTCATATTCCTCTATAAACGGCCTGTTTTCACTGTTTCTAATTCCTCTTTTTCATACGTTTGTATAGGCAATGTTTAGCGCTGTGCAGGCAGCAGGTGGAATCAATCAATCTTTTAACGAGCAATTATCTGACATTCAGAGTTGTTGCGCACCAGCGAATAATATTCAATCTCCGAAGTCAAACTCATAAATTCACAAAGCATCATGCCGCCCCTCGTTGTGAGCTTTAAGATCACAACGAGTGCTTATGTATACATTACTTTGTAGCCTATACTTCTGGCAGAAGAGGATATATGAGAATATTAGTAGGCCTATGTAAAATCATTAAAATAGCAAGGCATAAGGGTTAATAATACATTAAATAAACTGAATTAAACCCACTATAATTCTTTTTTTTAAAGCTAATCTGAACTTGAAAATGGTGAAAATGGGAAAATATATGGATAATCAAAAAGCAGCACTAGAACCTCGTGGTCTAGAAGTAACAGCCTCGTTACCTGTGAGGTCGTTTATGGGCTGGTCATCGTGGTGGTTAAGGTTCACCTCAAACGGTCCGTGGATCTCGAGGTGGTTGATATTCAACTGGAACGGCAGGTCGGTGTCGGCTGAACACAGGCAGAGGAGGACCACCAGCAGGTACATGGCAGCAGTATCCATTTGTGTCAATGCTGTGGCAAGCCGCATCTTATATACACTACCTGCCTACCCGTAACTTTTTTTTTACCTGGCAGACATTTAGAACATGCTCTGCATTCCATGCAGGCATGCTTTTCCATTCCACGCCTGCATATGACAGCTTGACAGCAGTCATCACAGCGGCATGTAGATTCAATAATGGACACACACACACACACACACACACACACACACACACACACACACACACACACAGGCCTCTTGATTGAACCAGAAACGTAACTTGCCCGGGGGCGTGGTTATAAGCACAACCCGTGTAGGAATTACTATGTCACGTCGTTGAGAACTCTAGTGTGTGTGTGCGCGTGTGTGCGTGCGTGCGTGTGTGGCCGTACAACTTACTGATCTTCCTCATATAAAGTCGGACCGTGTGTGTGTGTGTGTGTGTGCGCACACATAACATCTGTTGCGCTAAACAACAGCATCATCACATAATATCCGCATGTTCGTGCGCGACATATGAGCAGGACGGTACGTACCATGAATTGAGAGGCCCCTCTCAATGCATATCACCCCAGGGGGATTATATCTGGCCCCTCTCAATGCATATCACCTCAGGGGGATTATATCTGGCCCCTCTCAATGCATATCGCCCCATGAGGCAGATTGAGTCTGGCCCCTCTCGAAGCATATCGCCCCATGGGGCAGATTAATGTCTGGCCCCTCTTAATGCATATCGCCCCATGGGGCAGATTAAAGTCTGGCCCCTCTCGAAGCATATCGCCCCATGAGGCAGATTAAAGTCTGGCCCCTCTCAGTGCATATCGCCCCATGGGGCAGATTAATGTCTGGCCCCTCTTAATGCATATCGCCCCATGGGGCAGATTAAGTCTGGCCCCTCTTAATGCATATCGCCCCATGGGGCAGATTGAGTCTGGCCCCTCTCAATGCATATCGCCCCATGGGGCAGATTGAGTCTGGCCCCTCTCAATGCATATCGCCCCGTGAGGCAGATTGAGTCTGGCCCCTCTCAATGCATATCGCCCCATGAGGCAGATTAAAGTCTGGCTCCTCTCAGTGCATATCGCCCCATGAGGCAGATTAAAGTCTGGCTCCTCTCAGTGCATATCGCCCCATGGGGCAGATTGAGTCTGGCCCCTCTCAATGCATATCGCCCCATGGGGCAGATTGAGTCTGGCCCCTCTCAATGCATATCGCCCCGTGAGGCAGATTGAGTCTGGCCCCTCTCAATGCATATCGCCCCATGAGGCAGATTGAGTCTGGCCCCTCTCAATGCATATCGCCCCATGAGGCAGATTGAGTCTGGCCCCTCTCAGTGCATATCGCCCCATGAGGCAGATTAAAGTCTGGCTCCTCTCAGTGCATATCGCCCCATGAGGCAGATTAAAGTCTGGCCCCTCTCAATGCATATCGCCCCATGAGGCAGATTGAGTCTGGCCCCTCTCAATGCATATCGCCCCATGAGGCAGATTAAAGTCTGGCCCCTCTCAAAGCATATCGCCCCATGGGGCAGATTAAAGTCTGGCCCCTCTCAATGCATATCGCCCCATGAGGCAGATTAAAGTCTGGCCCCTCTCAATGCATATCGCCCCATGGGGCAGATTAAAGTCTGGCCCCTCTCAATGCATATCGCCCCATGGGGCAGATTAAAGTCTGGCTCCTCTCAGTGCATATCGCCCCATGAGGCAGATTAAAGTCTGGCCCCTCTCAATGCATATCGCCCCATGGGGCAGATTAAAGTCTGGCTCCTCTCAGTGCATATCGCCCCATGAGGCAGATTAAAGTCTGGCCCCTCTCAATGCATATCGCCCCATGGGGCAGATTAAAGTCTGGCCCCTCTCAATGCATATCGCTCCATGAGGCAGATTGAGTCTGGCCCCTCTCAATGCATATCGCCCCATGGGGCAGATTAAAGTCTGGCCCCTCTCAATGCATATCGCTCCATGAGGCAGATTGAGTCTGGCCCCTCTCAATGCATATCGCCCCATGAGACAGATTGAGTCCCAAGGACCCCAAAATGATCTATTTGTCTGTGGACCCCCGTCTGTGACAGCATAGACCCCAAAATGATCTATTTGTCTGTGGACCCCCGTCTGTGACAGCATAGACCCCAAAATGATCTATTTGTCTGTGGACCCCCGTCTGTGACAGCATAAACCCCATGAGAGAACATTTGTATTGTTACAATGTTTCAACAGAATTTAAACTTTCATAATTACTTTTCAAAGCATATTGAAAATAGTAGATGAAAAGCTGACAACGCTGAGAAGCTTGATGAAAGATAGAGATGAAGGTAAAACAGTTTCTGTAGATTCAGGTAGATCAGAGGACTGGCTGGCATATCGCTCTTTAAGAGACAAAGTGACCACATTAAATAAACAGAAAAAAGCCTAAACTACCAATCTAGAATTGAATAAATCATACATGATGGTAAAAACGCTGTAGTATTCTCTCTCAATCAAATCACGGGTAGAGATAAAATGACTCATTCATTGAATCGGGTGAAAGCTTCATCACCAAGCCCCAATAATTTGCTGATTATTTCGACAATTATTTCATAAGTAAAGTTGATACATGACTCTGATGAAGACCGCAAGGTCGAAACGTTAGTCGTTTTGTATACTCAGCACCTAAATAAAAGGCTCTAAATGTCCGTGCTGCTCCAGTCTCTTCTCCTTATGTAAAGTTGATACCATAAGAAATGACATGCTGCCTGCAAACGGTCATCTATCTGGATCAATTATTAAAAATGATATCATGCAGAACAAATGATAATGCAAATTTGAATTTGCATTCACTAATGCATCTAAAATTTAAAATCTATTGTCTGAATTGAAATCTGACAAACATCATGATAATCTAGACGAGAGACTCTTAAAGATGTCAGCTGGAATTATAGCTCAGATATAGACCAGAACACTGTATAAAGTAATGGTACCAGTACCAGACAGTGTTACATAGAATAGACCAGAACACTGTATAAAGTAATGGTACCAGTAGCAGACAGTGTTACATAGAATAGACCAGAACACTGTATAAAGTAATAGTACCAGTAGCAGACAGTGTTACATATAATAGACCAGAACACTGTATAAAGTAATGGTACCAGTACCAGACAGTGTTACATAGAATAGACCAGAACACTGTATAAAGTAATGGTACCAGTAGCAGACAGTGTTACATAGAATAGAGCAGAACACTCATATAAAGTATGTCAGTATGACCACACACACACACACACACACACACACACACACACACACACACACACACACACACACACACACCTCCACAGCTCTCAGAGAGAGAGAGAGAGAGAGAACCAAATAATCCACATTCCTCATTCGTCAATCATAAATATGTGTTGCATTCCAAATTCCATTCCATGCACACGACAGCTTTAGAGTATATAGTCATCACAGCTCTGATGAACACTCTCATCAAAACACATTCTTCCAGCTAACCACTTGTTTCGTTTGGCAAGGTATGCTTGTGGCTGTAAACTGATCAGGTATTCTCTGTTGATGAGAAAGACCAAGGCACGCCGATGTACCGTGATAATGGGAAACACACACACACACACACACACACACACACACACACACACACACACACACACACGCACACACACACGCACGCACGCACGCACGCACGCACGCACGCACGCACGCGCGCGCGCGTGCGCTCAGTCACACACACTACAGGCTAAACTTGATTTGATTCGAATACTTCTCACGGAAACATCGAGGATAAAATGCTGATGGGTTACTGGAACACTTGAGGCAAAGACAGATAGACATGATGAGTGATTAATGGAGGGCCGTGCCAGTTTAAGTGTCACCATAGTTTAATAAGAGGCACCTGTCACTGTGATCAGAGGTGAGATAACCTTTAGGTTGTAGGAGGTCCTAGGCTGTGGATGGAGGGTTACCATGGTTTATGATCGTGGAGTGTTATTAGGCTAGTTGTTATTGTCTTTATTGGACACTTTGAAACTCTCTCTCAACCAACGACAGCCAGTGAGGGAGATTGAATGGAAATGGGAGGCGACACACTGGAGGTAAAAGACCTCTGAAAGTCTCATGTCAAAGGAATGTAAGCTCCGTGTGCTGCACGTTGTTGCCATTCTCTCATGACACGTGGCTGCTTGCGTGTGCATCGTGCACGTGTGTTGCTGTACAGCATGTTATACTGTGCTGTAATTACAGTATGTTCCATCAACAACAGTCTTAGCGCAGTCTGGCTCTGTGAACGGTGTGTGACGGTGATCACGAGAGAGAGAGAGAGAGAGAGAGAGAGAGAGAGAGAGAGAGAGAGAGAGAGAGAGAGAGAGAGAGAGAGAGAGAGAGAGAGAGAGAGAGAGAGAGAGAGAGAGAGAGAGAGAGAGAGAGAGAGAGAGAGAGAGAGAGAGAGAGAGAGAGAGAGAGAGAGAGAGAGAGACCACTCTTGATAAAAAAGCAGTTAATTGAGTCCTTGTCAGGCATTGAGCTAAAAGGGTCCCTGGCTAATAAGACAAATATTAAAACGTTAAAATAAAAACACCTTAAATATGTGCTGTGGACTATTAGCAGTGGTTCTCAAACATATTCATGTCAAGGACCCCCACATTGATGTATGTGTGTGTGTGTGTGTGTGTGTGTGTGTGTGTGTGTGTGTGTGTTTATCTGTAGGGACATGTTTATGTAAAGCTTGCAGCGTGGCACGACATGACACACTGAGCTTGTAGATCTGTTGTGTTTGAATGGCCAGCACATTAAATGGACACAGAGCTTGTAGATCTGCTGTGTTTGAATGGCCAGCACATTAAATGGACAAAGAGCTTGTAGATCTGTTGTGTTTGAATGGCCAGCACATTAAATGGACAAAGAGCTTGTAGATCTGCTGTGTTTGAATGGCCAGCACATTAAATGGACAAAGAGCTTGTAGATCTGCTGTGTTTGAATGGCCAGCGCATTAAATGGACACAGAGCTTGTAGAGCTGTTGTGTTTGAATGGCCAACATATTAAATGGACAAAGAGCTTGTAGATCTGTTGTGTTTGAATGGCCAGCACATTAAATGGACAAAGTGGTTAAAATGATTGTGACGTCACATCTGCCTGTAGTCCAGTGTAAAACCCCTCACTGTAGCACCACCTAGAGGCCATGCTGCCACCCTGCACACCTTATTCTATCACACTCTTACCTTATGAATATGATATATGTATGTATGCTGTTTTTATTTATTATCTTCTGTCTTTTCACTTTTTTTTTCATTAAAATGAGGGACCCCCATCTGAAAAGATATGCCAGGGTCCCCCATAACAAAGATATGCCGGGGTCCCCCATAACAAAGATATGCCAGGGTCCCCCATAACAAAGATATGCCAGGGTCCCCCATAACAAAGATATGCCGGGGTCCCCCATAACAAAGATATGCCGGGGTCCCACATAACAAAGATATGCCGGGGTCCACCATAACAAAGATTTGCCAGGGACCCCCATAAGAGAAGATATTTACGGCTCTAGCAGTGACTCAGGGACCCCCATAAGAGAAGATATTTACGGCTCTAGCAGTGACTCTCAACCATTTTAATTTCAAAGACCCCCCAGTTTGACATGCATTAGTCTACGGACCCCCCATTTAATGGCATTTCTCTGGGACCACCAATTTATATTGTAAAATATGTAAAATATGTTGTTAATTTACAAATGGAACCAAATGTACCATAGCAGGTCCATTTGGACCTGAGGGAAGAAATCCTCTGAATGAGCTAAATTAGCCAAAGTAGCAGATCTACATTAGAAACTCACAACATGCTCTTTTCCCATTTGATTGATTGATACATTTTCTTTGTGTGTAATGAAAATGAACAATATATGATTTTCTTTAATATATATAGTAAAATAAGCATTATATGCTGAGCTGTACTCTGGGCATGAAGACAGAGTCATGTCAGTGAGCTGAGCTGTACTCTGGACATGAAGACAGAGTCATGTCAGTGAGCTGAGCTGTACTCTGGGCATGAAGACAGAGTCATGTCAGTGAGCTGAGCTGTACTCTGGACATGAAGACAGAGTCATGTCAGTGAGCTGAGCTGTACTCTGGACATGAAGACAGAGTCATGTCAGTGAGCTGAGCTGAGCTGTACTCTGGACATGAAGACAGAGTCATGTCAGTGAGCTGAGCTGTACTCTGGACATGAAGACAGAGTCATGTCAGTGAGCTGAGCTGAGCTGTACTCTGGGCATGAAGACAGAGTCATGTCAGTGAGCTGAGCTGAGCTGTACTCTGGGCATGAAGACAGAGTCATGTCAGTGAGCTGAGCTGTACTCTGGACATGAAGACAGAGTCATGTCAGTGAGCTGAGCTGTACTCTGGGCATGAAGACAGAGTCATGTCAGTGAGCTGAGCTGTACTCTGGACATGAAGACAGAGTCATGTCAGTGAGCTGAGCTGTACTCTGGACATGAAGACAGAGTCATGTCAGTGAGCTGTGCTGTACTCTGGGCATGAAGACAGAGTCATGTCAGTGAGCTGAACTGTACTCTGGGCATGAAGACAGAGTCATGTCAGTGAGCTGAGCTGTACTCTGGGCATGAAGACAGAGTCATGTCAGTGCGCTGAGCTGAGCTGTACTCTGGGCATGAAGACAGAGTCATGTCAGTGAGCTGAGCACACTGTGTATGGCACAAAGTGTTGCACTGTGACTTTATGAATAAAGTGGTTAAACTGATTGTGAGGCTATATTAACTCATTCTGCTGGGGACCCCCTGTAACCTCCCAAAGGACCCCTGGCCTGGGGACCCCCTGTAACCTCCCAAGGGACCCCTGGCCCGGGGGTCCCCGGACAACACTTTAATTTAAGATTAGAACCACTGAAGTAGGCTATCAATACAAACCTGTGTGGGGTGCTAAGGGCGCTGCAGCCCCACCTGGTGGTGGTGGTGGGGAGGAATATTTGTTTTTGATGGGTTATGTTGAAAAAGGTGTTTGGGTCTGACTCTGTAGTTTAGGGAGTAGGAACCTTTGTAACAGGTACTGCGTAACACAGGAACCTATTGAAGGTTGCACCTCTATTCAAATGTTGAGCTGTAGCTAGAGCGCGTTACAAACTCATTTAATAAACTATTACCCTGTTGGATTAATTCATGGGGAAAGGGAAGGAACTTTATCCCAGGTAAGTAAGACACACATTATTGTTCATTGCTTCTGCCGCCGTGCAGAAATGTGCTGTTCAAACGTGTGTCATTGACCGCCTCTGAGCCCATATTGGACTCTTTAATTTCTAATGCAAGGTTCTGTAAGATCCAACACAGTTGTGTGCGTGTGTGTGCGTGCGTGCGTGTGTGTGCGTGCGTGTGTGTGTGTGCAGCGGACAGCGGTGGCCGAACGGTTTGCGGAGCGGTCTTGATATCAGAAAGGTTGCTATAGTTCGTATCCCCGGACCGGCACGTTAAAATTACCACCGTTGAAGTGCCCTTGAACAAGGCATTGAACCCCTACCATGTTCTATGAGCAGGGCCTGGCTGTAAACAAGTTATTGAGCTTAGTCCAGTTACCCTGGGTAAACATAGTAACTTTCTTTATTTTGTGTGTGTGTGTGTGTGTGTGTGTGTGTGTGTGTGTGTGTGTGTGTGTGTGTGTGTGTGTGTGTGTGTGTGTGTGTGTGTGTGTGTGTGTGTGTGTGTGTGTGTGTGTGTGTGTGTGTGTGTGAGAGAGAGACAACTAATAGGCCTACATCAGATGATGTTGTTGTTGACATATTAGAGAAGTGACCATTGTAGAAGTGGGTTGTGCAGCCATTCAACCACAGTGAGTCTGGAAGAGACATTCCTTATCAAGGTGTATAAAGTACCAACATATTATAGATAGATGTTATTATACAGCTTGGTTGCACATTAACTGCTTTTTGTGTTCATAATATCCCCCTGAAACAATTGTTGTCGAGTTTCCCCAAGTTTGTGCACATTATCTACTTTTGTTTGTGTTCAAGAGTTTCTTGTTAAATGTAACTATTAGGCCTAGCCTACTATTGACCAAGTAAGAGACTGCCTTTGGGGATGCAGTTGGGTAGTACTGTAGGACAATTATTCCACCTTTTGTTTAACTATTATCCACTATATTGACCTTACTTGGAGACTGCCTTTGGGGATGGAGTTGAGTAGTACTGTACAATTATTTCACGTTTTATAAATGTTTGTCATTATAACAAACTGTCTTTGCACCTAATTCATTAATTCTCTGAAGGATGTGCTCCGGTAGCTTCTGTGGGTTCAGTCATTCAGAAGTGTTTCACACATTCACTGATGTGTGTTTACATGCTTTATACTCCTGTTAGAGAGTAGATAGCATGTTTATGTAGAAATAGCACTCTTTGGTGTTACTGTACCATAGTTTAATATTCTACTGTTAGACAGATGTTAGGTTCTTAGCTTACTTATGATCATTGATGACTAATCTTTATGTATGTGATGTATTACCATGTGTTGAACCTTACTGTAAGTCTCTCTGGATTCAGAGCGTCTGATAAATGACTCCATTGTAAATTGTAGCTGACGACCCTGTCAACCCTTTTACAGTAGAACTGTTACTTCTGTGATGAGCCAGCAGGTGGCAGCATTGGCCCACAGTTCAGTTTGTTGACTGTTCAAGCAATGTTTAATGCAAATCAAAGTGATAGAATAATTAGTTCTCACATTGTTGAGTGGTGCTGGCCACTCCTATGCGGAGCTGTGTATGTATATATGTGTGTACATGTATGTGTACACACATGTGTGTATGTATGTATGTATGTATACGTAGCAATGGCATGTCATTATTTGGAGGGAAAATGCTCAGAATTAACAACATTAGTCAAAGTAGCAGAACTACAGTAAAAGCTCACAAAATGCCCTTTTCTCATTTATTTGATTGATTGAAAACTATTTGACAGAAATGCAAACAGCCTGCAGTACAATATACACTTGGTCTAAAAGGATATGAACATTATGGAGGCTCTTTAACGTAATGCTTCTCAAACATGTTCATGTCAAGGACCCCAAAATGATCTATTTGTCTGTGGACCCCCGTCTGTGACAGCATAGACCCCAAAATGATCTATTTGTCTGTGGACCCCCGTCTGTGACAGCATAGACCCCAAAATGATCTATTTGTCTGTGGACCCCCGTCTGTGACAGCATAGACCCCAAAATGATCTATTTGTCTGTGGACCCCCGTCTGTGACAGCATAGACCCCAAAATGATCTATGTGTCTGTGGACCCCCGTCTGTGACAGCATAGACCCCAAAATGATCTATTTGTCTGTGGACCCCCGTCTGTGACCGCATAGACGCCAAAATGATCTATGTGTCTGTGAACCCCCGTCTGTGACAGCATAGACCCCAAAATGATCTATGTGTCTGTGGACCCCCGTCTGTGACAGCATAGACCCCATGAGAGAAGATGTGTATTGTTACAATGTTTCAACACAATTTAAAATGTCATAATTATTTCAGATTGTTATTCAAAGCATATTGGAAATAGTAGATGAAAAGCTGACAACGCTGAGAAGCTTGATGAAAGATAGAGATGAAGGTAAAATAGTTTCTGTAGATTCAGGTAGATCAGAGGACTGGCTAGCATATCGCTCTTTAAGAGACAAAGTGAAGACATTAAATTAACAGAAAAAAGCCTAAACTACCAATCTAGAAATGTAGAAATTATACATGATGGTGAAAAACATATTCTCAATGAAATCATGGGTAGAGATAAAATGGGCAAAACACCATTATTTATTGAATCAGGTAAACGCTTCATCACCAAGCCCCAAGAATTAGCTGATTATTTCACAACAATTATTTCATAAGTAAAGTTGATACCATAAGAAATGACATGCTGCCTGCAAACGGTCATCTATTTGAATCAATTATTAGAAATGATATCATTCAGAACAAAATATAATGCAAATAAAAATTTTCATTCACTAATGTATCTGAAATTAAAAACCCATTGTCTGAATTGAAATCTTAACAAACCCGGTGGTCATTCAAATCTAGACAGGAGACTCTTAAAGCTGTCAACTGGACTTATAGCTCAGATATAGACCAGAACACTGTATAAAGTAATGGTACCAGTAGCAGACAGTGTTACATAGAATAGACCAGAACACTGTATAAAGTAATGGTACCAGTAGCAGACAGTGTTACATAGAATAGACCAGAACACTGTATAAAGTAATGGTACCAGTAGCAGACAGTGTTACATAGAATAGACCAGAACACTGTATAAAGTAATGGTACCAGTAGCAGACAGTGTTACATAGAATAGAGCAGAACACCATTGAACATATTGCGGCTATATGAGTCCTCATAGAGCCTGTTCCCTTTATATAAACGCATGTTAACAGTGTCTCCCTCCTCCAGCCATACCATCATTCCATTAGATAACTGTTCATCACGTCCATTATGGTATGCACAGTTAAATAAGAGTCTCTGCTCATTAGTATACATGATGACACAGAACCCCTCGTTAACCCACCCGTTAGCTGCAGTATATGTGAAGTGATAGAGTCCTCTGACCGCCGCAGTGAAGACCCCTGAGAACACAGGATGAGAGAACACATTAGATTAATAGAAATTAAAATGAAAAATACAATTATAAATGAAACCCTTAATTAAAAAGGTCAGATCTACAAGTTGTGTGAGTTAAGAGGTTACTGTCCTCATCTCCTCTGGACTGTTGCTTTCAATGTGATACACACAGTGGTGGAAAGTAACTAAGTAAATTTACTAAAGTACAAGCTTGTAGATCTGCTATTTTCAAAATATTTTTATACATTTGAAAACTTGAAATGAGTACTTTTACTTGTACTACTTTAAGTACCTTTTTACTTTTTATTTTGAATTCCGGACATTTACTGGTAATAGAGTTAGTTCTATATTGCAGCATTGATACTTTTATTTTTATTTTTTTATATATTTTTTTATTGGGGACAGCCAAGCAGTACATCTGACAAGAAAATCTTTGCACATAGTCACCCATTTCTTTTCTTTTTTTAAATCATTACAAACATCAACAACCCCCCCCCCCCCCCCCCCCCCCAACGAAACAAGGACAAACAGGACAAAAGCAAATAAAAATGAAGAATAAAAAAGTAAAAAGTAAAACACAGGTCACATCATGGGTCACAGTCAGAGTTTTGTCCACTTGTGAGAGATGCACTGTCTGTTAATTCTGAATTCCACAGTCCTACATTTGGGTCACACGGAGCAGTCTAATCCAGGGAGGTACGATTATTAAAGTATTCTATAAAGGGTCTCCAGGCCTCAGTGAAGCCTTCGACGGTTCCTCTGAGAGAGAATTATATGTTTTCTAAGCTTAAGAAGTACATCACAACATTGAGCCAGATAGAAGTACATCACAACATTGAGCCAGATTGAAGTACATCACATCATTGAGCCAGATTGAAGTACATCACATCATGGAGCCAGATTGAAGTGCATCACATCATGGAGCCAGATTGAAGTACATCACAACATTGAGCCAGATAGAAGTACATCACAACATTGAGCCAGATTGAAGTACATCACATCATGGAGCCAGATAGAAGTACATCACATCATGGAGCCAGATTGAAGTACATCACATCATTGAGCCAGATTGAAGTACATCACATCATGGAGCCAGATAGAAGTACATCACAACATTGAGCCAGATTGAAGTACATCACATCATTGAGCCAGATTGAAGTACATCACATCATGGAGCCAGATAGAAGTACATCACATCATGGAGCCAGATTGAAGTACATCACAACATTGAGCCAGATTGAAGTACATCACATCATTGAGCCAGATTGAAGTGCATCACATCATGGAGCCAGATTGAAGTACATCACAACATTGAGCCAGATTGAGTGAGAGGGTGGATTTGGCGACTTCCAAGATAGTAATATTCTTCTTCTAGCTAGCCGTGTTGCAAAGGCAATAATCTCTAACTTCTGATTCGTAAGGGCTTTGACGGTGTGCCGAATATAGCGATCAATGGACAGGGTTGTAGTGGAATTTCTAACAGTGTGACAAACAAACACAAGTGACCAGAATCGCTAAGACCAATACATGTCTGTAGATGTGCTTGTGTCTGTAGCTGGGGACAAGACCAATACATGTCTGTAGATGTGCTTGTGTCTGTAGCTGGGGACAAGACCAATACATGTCTGTAGATGTGCTTGTGTCTGTAGCTGGGGACAAGACCAATACATGTCTGTAGATGTGCTTGTGTCTGTAGCTGGGGACAAGACCAATACATGTCTGTAGATGTGCTCGTGTCTGGGCACAGCGGTCACACTTCGAGTCTGCCTCAGGATACATTTCAGCCACCCTGGCTTTACTAAGATGAGCTCTATGGTATGTACTATCTTATCTAGTACTATGTACTACTTTACTAAGATGAGCTCTATGGTATGTACTATCTTATCTAGTACTATGTACTACTTTACTAAGATGAGCTCTATGGTATGTACTATCTTATCTAGTACTATGTACTACTTTACTAAGATGAGCTCTATGGTATGTACTATCTTATCTAGTACTATGTACTACTTTACTAAGATGAGCTCTATGGTATGTACTATCTTATCTAGTACTATGTACTACTTTACTAAGATGAGCTCTATGGTATGTACTATCTTATCTAGTACTATGTACTACTTTACTAAGATGATCTCTATGGTATGTACTATCTTATCTAGTACTATGTACTACTTTACTAAGATGAGCTCTATGGTATGTACTATCTTATCTAGTACTATGTACTACTTTCAGTTGAATTAGGCTGAGGCACATGAGGTGGTGGAGTTGATAAGTATTTTTTTACTACTACCTGTAGATGGATTGTAGTTTAATCTCCACCTACCTGTAGATGGATTGTAGTTTAATCTCCACCTACCTGTAGAATTATCGTAGGCATTGCTGATGCTACTGAAGACCTTCTTGTAGACCAGAATGGTGGGATGATCCAAATGTCCTCGAAAAGGTCCAACTGGTCCATCACTCAAACCAGCAGAGAAGGCCACCTTCCGTTTGTCTGTCAACACAGGAGGAGAATTATCAAACTGTTTAAATATTATAAAATCATAATATGTTATTAAGCCAATAGAGGGAATGCGCGTGACATCATCATCACACCCGGAAGTCACGCAGGAACACTTACGGAGTGGCAAAACACTACTTTATACTATACTTTATAGAAGTCACACAGGAACACTTACGGAGTGGTAAAACACTACTTTATACTATACTTTATAGAAGTTATGCAGGAACACTTACGGAGTGGTAAAACACTACTTTATACTATACTTTATAGAAGTTATGCAGGAACACTTACGGAGTGGTAAAACACTACTTTATACTATACTTTATAGAAGTTATGCAGGAACACTTACGGAGTGGCAAAACACTACTTTATACTATACTTTATAGAAGTTATGCAGGAACACTTACGGAGTGGTAAAACACTACTTTATACTATACTTTATAGAAGTTATGCAGGAACACTTACGGAGTGGCAAAACACTACTTTATACTATACTTTATAGAAGTTATGCAGGAACACTTACGGAGTGGTAAAACACTACTTTATACTATACTTTATAGAAGTCACACAGGAACACTTACGGAGTGGTAAAACACTACTTTATACATCCATCCAATGGATGTATAAATCATTCAATACAATACATCCATCCATGGATAATACATCCACACAGAAATCTGACTGCATTAAACCACCTTAAACACCATTAAACTGGCCTTGACAGCCCCGTACATCCACACAGAAATCTGACTGCATTAAACCACCTTAAACACCATTAAACTGGCCTTGACAGCCCCATACATCCAGACAGAAATCTGACTGCATTAAACCACCTTAAACATCATTAAACTGGCCTTGACAGCCCCGTACATCCAGACAGAAATCTGACTGCATTAAACCACCTTAAACATCATTAAACTGGCCTTGACAGCCCCGTACATCCAGACAGAAATCTGACTGCATTAAACCACCTTAAACACCATTAAACTGGCCTTGACAGCCCCGTACATCCAGACAGAAATCTGACTGCATTAAACCACCTTAAACATCATTAAACTGGCATTAACAGCCCCGTACATCCAGACAGAAATCTGACTGCATTAAACCACCTTAAACATCATTAAACTGGCCTTTGACAGCCCCGTACATCCAGACAGAAATCTGACTGCATTAAACCACCTTAAACATCATTAAACTGGCCTTGACAGCCCCGTACATCCACACAGAAATCTGACTGCATTAAACCACCTTAAACACCATTAAACTGGCCTTTGACAGCCCCGTACATCCAGACAGAAATCTGACTGCATTAAACCACCTTAAACACCATTAAACTGGCCTTGACAGCCCCGTACATCCAGACAGAAATCTGACTGCATTAAACCACCTTAAACATCATTAAACTGGCCTTGACAGCCCCGTACATCCAGACAGAAATCTGACTGCATTAAACCACCTTAAACACCATTAAACTGGCCTTGACAGCCCCGTACATCCACACAGAACTCTGACTGCATTAAACCACCTTAAACATCATTAAACTGGCCTTGACAGCCCCGTACATCCAGACAGAAATCTGACTGCATTAAACCACCTTAAACACCATTAAACTGGCCTTGACAGCCCCGTACATCCAGACAGAAATCTGACTGCATTAAACCACCTTAAACACCATTAAACTGGCCTTGACAGCCCCGTACATCCAGACAGAAATCTGACTGCATTAAACCACCTTAAACATCATTAAACTGGGGCGCCTGCTGGCCTAGCGGTCCAGGCGCATGTCTAGGCTCTGGCCTGACAGCGCGTCGCCTGTTCGAGTCCCGTTCATGACGACCTTTGCTGCGTGTCTCTCCCCTTCTCTCTCGCCCTCTTTCCTGTCTAACTCACTGTGCCTCCATTTGCCACTCACTTTATGCATGTTCATACCCTCTATACACCAATCTGGCTGTAAAGCAGCTTATCAGCTCCAACAAGACAAAGGATAGGCTATTCAAACTAAACAACAGTCACTAACAATACTCCATGGAATATACAGAGACAGGATTTATTATCATTCATTACTTGAGAGACCTAGTACCTCTGTTCTGGAGCAAAGAAATAACAGATCTCTTGCAATGTGTTGAACTGAGCCATGTTCTGTTGTGCACTTGTAGATCTGCTGTTTTCAGCAAAGATATATATAGTGTAGAACAAAAACAGGGCCCTCAGGGATCCAGAAAACTGTAAACCTAAATCTTCCATTCACCTTAACTCATTCTGACCTGAGATCAGATTCATACGAGGTTTCCACTGGACACACACTGGTCTGATTAACCCATTCTGACCTGAGATCAGATTCTAAAAATGTCAGTCGTCCTTCGATTTTTCAAAAATAGCAGACCTACAAGCTCGTAGCGTGCCACTCGGTGGCGCGCTATGAGCTTGTAGATCTGCTATTTTTCACTAGCTAAAGCATAACATGATGCTAACACCAAAATGGGTTCCCGTTCAGATTGGGTTCATGGTCAGATCCTCTCTGACATTTAATAGTGGAAGACGGTAAAGTCTTGACTTTGGTTAATTGTAACATGTTGTGAGTGTGACAGTACCATCAATATTTACACATAATTACTCATTAATTAACCACTTAAACCTGACCGGGGTCCCACAGGGCTGTATTCAAGGTCTTGCTAGTATTTCCCTCTACACCAATTATCTTTGACAAATATAGCCGATCTACAAGCTCACAACATGTCACATTACGGCATGGAACAAGCTCCCATTGTACCTTCGTCAGGCAGCCTCTGTAGACATTTTTAAAGCTCAGCTTAATATTATTTTTATTCTGCTTGTTTTTAATGTCGTTGCCTTATTTTATCTCTTCTTATCTTTGTACCATTGTCCTATTGTTTTAACTGCTTGCCTGTTTTAATGCTGTTTTGTTTTGCTTTTATTATCTTTTCTGCTCTGTAAAGCACTTTGAGCTACATTTATGTATGAAAGGTGCTATATAAAAAAAAGATTTCAATGACTCAGCAAAACAAAGTCTCACTTTGAATAGTGGGCTCTGATTGGTCACCGAACAACTCTGGGGTGAGGGGGAAATGTACAGTAATCCAAACTGAGCAGTGCCAGACCAATCTGAACAGGGCTGTTTTTATTTTTTACTGTGGCAGATTAGTCTGGTTTCAAGGCTAAACTTGTAGATCTGTTATTTTTGCTAAACTGGATAATTAGTTTCAGACCATTTAGTTTTCTATGCCTATGTGTGGATATAATTGTTAGTATTCAGTCTTCGTTATAGAACATAATAATTGCTAAACATACATTATTATTATTATTATTATTATTAACACTAGCACGTCGGAGCAGCCTTTCTGACCGTTTTTGAGATTTTTAAGTTGATTTGGGGGGGGGGGGGGGGTTTATAAATTCCTTCAAATGTCCGGGGTTTTACACGTATCGCCTGTAGTGTATCGCTACGCTCACAGACCATTCAGACCAATGTGTATTATAATGCAGAATACACGTTCAATGGTTCGTAGTGGAAAAACACTGTGAGAGGTGGACTTTCAGCCCGAACCCCGGAATGTGTATTATTCATAACTCTGCATGCGCTACTGGTCCCGACCGCAGATCAGAGAAAGCCTCGCTGGCTGCTCTGCTGTCTGCAGATAGACTGTTGTGTTGTCTGCTCTCCGTGGAAACCTTGAAATGCCAAAGAACTATCTCATCATTGACATGCAGAAAAAGTAGGCTACTGTTTTCTTAGCTTTGTGACTGACCGATGAGAAGCAGATTGTATTGTCTGCAAAGGAACTGTGTCTGTCCCAAATAGAAGTTATGTCCTGCAAGCCCATGTGTTACGGACCACGGTCCTTTTGATTATTTGTTATAGTAGAATTATTATTTATGGTGACTATTAAATTAGGATAATAATTATAAGTTTGGGAAATGTATTGTGTTTTATGGCATGTGACAAGTTGTGTTTCTTCTGTTTGTGAATGAGGTGCTGAGAACATGAGACTGTTGGCTACAGTACTCAAGGGAATGCATACAGACATGGCTGTGAGTGACAGGTCTCTGATTGGACCTGCCCCCTCTGTTCCTTATTGGTTCTCCCCGACAACACCAGTTTCCTGTTGGCTGGGCACTCTTCCTGTTGCTCTATAAAAGCTCAGTTGAACTTGACTTCACCAGGGGGACGACAGCATGTTTGCAGCAGAGACTCGATCCCTCTAGTCCTCCACCCGTTTGCCTGCCTTATTGTTTAGTTTGTTCTTTTGTTAGTTGTCCTGTTCATTCTGCCGTAAGTTGCCTTAGAGATGTTTCGTTTATATCATTGTTGTTCTTGTAAGTCTGTAACTTATTATTTATCATTGTTAAATAAGAAGCCCGGTTCCTACCTCCACCATGTAGGGGTGCCAGGTCTTTTCTTCTGTTAATGTATTGTAATTTTGGTTAGTTAGGGTAGTTAGGGATTTAGAATTGTAATTTTGTTTAACATTCTGTTAGGGCCTTTAGGTAGGGGTAAACTTTTGATTTCCAGTTAGATTTGTTTTGTTAGAATAGCACCGGCACTCTGAAGCCAAGGTGAGAGTTTTGAACCCGAAATGTACAAATTGTCTCTGCTGTTGACCAAAAAGGGCTACTACAAATAAATTGAAGTTCTTTTCAACCCTGTCTCCTATCAAATTGTGTCATGTCCCTTCACCCCTAGACGAAGGTCCATAACACCATGTCAACAACACAGACAAGGCAGCTGTGCGTGAGGTGAGTCCTGCAAATTAAATTGACCCAATATTATTTTGTACAACCTAGCAAAGCATAAGACATGATGTTTTGGAGAATAATAGGCTGGTCTCTCTTTTTACAAGAGATAAGCCATTGCATACAGGTTCTTAAACTTTTTTAATTTCAAGGACCCCCATAACTCTGAGAGTAAAACCAGATGGACCCATAAGAGTCCCATTTGGTTCCATTTGTACTAGTACACTCTCAGAGTTACAGACCCGTAAGGTCCATTTGGGTCCATGTGTTACACTCTCAGAGTTACAGACCCATAAGGGTCCATTTGGGTCCATGTGTTACACTCTCAGAGTTACAGACCCGTAAGGTCCATTTGGGTCCATGTGTTACACTCTCAGAGTTACAGACCCATAAGGGTCCATTTGGGTCCATGTGTTACACTCTCAGAGTTACAGACCCATAAGGGTCCATTTGGGTCCATGTGTTACACTCTCAGAGTTACAGACCCATAAGGGTCCATTTGGGTCCATGTGTTACACTCTCAGAGTTACAGACCTGTAATGGGTCCATTTGGGTCCATGTGTTACACTCTCAGAGTTACAGACCTATAATGGGTCCATTTGGAACCCCCTCAAGGAACCATGAGGGTCCCTGGATCACACCTTTGAGAGCCACTGCTTTAAATAAATACATATTAACTAATATAGATCATATTTGATAAAATTTAGGAGCATAACTTTTTTGTTATAGATTATTTTGACATCTGAATTTAATTAAAACAGAACCGCGCACGCACGACACATGCACATGCATGATGTGCACGCGCACATGCACACGCGCATGTGTCCTCTTTTTGGTAATTCAGAATATGGCTGGATCCAGGCTAGGTTGGGACGCTCGTGTTGCAGTCTCTCACAGGCACGGATCGACTTTTTACGGGGACAGGTTTTACTTGGGTCGGTCCCTGTGGGAGACGGCAGCACGTCTTAATTGTTCCAGTGCCTGGAGAATGGACAGGCATAGCGGCGAGTAGCTCTGGTTCATAGCCGACCTCTTGTCCCTTATTATCGTAAAGTCGGGTAGTGTACACTGTTTATTTTGCATTGCAAATATGCCTTAAAACACTATACTTGCCCTATTATCAAAAAAATAAAAACACCTTAAATATTTTTTATTTATTTCATGAATAGAGAATCTTAGGAACTGCTCCTGTCCAAGTTGAGGATGTCATATGTCATAATGGGCTGTATTTTGCGTGTCTTAAGTACCAGGTCTTATTCCCTAACTTGAGTAAACTAAAGACCTGGAGGCGTGATCAATGCCATTTGGCTATTCTGAGTGGCCAAAGAGCATTGATCACGCCTCCAGGTCTTTAGTTTACTCAAGTTAGGGAATAAGACCTGGTACTTATAAGACACGCAAAATACAGCCCAATATGTCATAATTATGACCACACATGGACATATTATGTCCATGTGTGGTCCAGCCCCAGGGAATGTATGGAATGCACATGCTAAATATATATATTTTTTTAATATTGCTTTGATGCTCATATTATTCTTAGGAAGTATTAAAGGACCACTTCACCACTTTTCAATCTATATTCGTATAATAGGTCCTCACTAATAATCATGATAAAATGGCGCAATTTTTTTCTACTCGGTCTGTGTCTGATAGGAGGGCTGTGGGCAGTTTAGAAACCATCTTCCAGTGACATCATCGATGGGGGAATACAAGCTAATAAAAACTGCAGGCTTTCTAGTCCTGAAAAGTTGCAATGTCCTGGAAATGGAAGCCATCGTTCTCACGATAATGAAAATCTAAATTTTTGTAAAAATAAATATTGTTTAAAAAATAATCTGCCTAACGATGATGTCACTGGAAGACTGTTTCTAAACTGCCCACAGCCCTCCTATGAGACACAGACTGAGTAGAAAGAAATCGTGCCATTTTATCATGAATATTAGTGAGGACCTATTATATGAAGATAGGTTGTAAAGTGGTGAAGTGGTCCTTTAAGTTGTTTTTATTAGTATATGCATTCTATAAGGCTGGACTAGCTCTGGTCCATAGCCTTACTGCTTCTATCTGCGCAGGGCAGATAGAAGCAGTAAGGCTATGGACCAGAGCTAGGGCTGGACCACACATGGACATATCATCAACCTGCGATGGGAGCAGTCCCTATTGATTGAAAAATTCTCTATTTATGAAATAAATAAAATATTGATGGTGTTTTAAAATAAATAATGTAGGCTATTCATCGAGGGCAAGTATAATGTTTTAAGGCATATTTGTCTTATTAGCCAGGGATCCTTAAGGTTTGGAAGCAAAATTCACATTTGTTTGCAATTTGTTCGAAATCCAAACCGAAATTGAGGTTTCAGAGAAAATAATCAAGGTTTTTTTTTTTGTGAAAATCGTGCAGCCCTACACCATAGCGATGATTTGATTGGCTGATCACACCATAGCGATGATTTGATTGGCAGAACAAAGTACACATTGAGGATAAAAAGCGAAGATGCCAAAAGTGATTGGCCGGAATGACATTTGTGATGATTTGATTGGCTGAGCACGGAATGTGATCTATGATGATAAGAGCGCCCCTCACTTCACACGGGTTTGATTTTTTTTTTAAGTTTTAGTCGCATTCCAATAAGCATATAATGTGCTGACCGGCTGAGTTGTGGTCAATTCAAGGCTTTGTGGGGGGTGTAACTGATAATAAGTAGTTTTAGGGTGAACTACTAATTAACCCCAAAGTCCCTTTTCAACACGACTACACATGTTGTAGGGCCGATACTTAACATTCACTGAACACCATCTGGATCAAATTACCTTCACTTTCTTCCTTCAAGTCTTCAACATGGACCTCACTGCATGCCGTGTTGAGTCTGGCCTGGAGGTCTGCAATATGGGCCTGGAGGTCTGCAATATGGGCCTGGAGGTCTTTCACGAGGCTCTCACTAGCACTCAATGTGGCAGCCTTTTCTGAAAGATATCACAGAGCAACATTATGTTAAACTATAAAACATTTCAAAGACATTTCATCCTGTACCTTTACAACCTCTTCCAGCTCCATTGTGACCATGCTAACCTGTCGTGAACATCTTCTGTTCCTTGCATTCCTTTATTATTGAGAGGATAATATTTTGACATGTCTATGAGCGTGCTGAATGCAGAATGCACAGCGAGTTGACAGACAGACACAATGTATTGTAGTTTTACTTTCACCTGCACCAGGTTCAAAGAAATCTAACCCAAACAACAACACAATAAAAGTCACATACTGTTATTATGATTAACTCGGTTAACTAGGTCCTAAATAAGTCATTATTAGGCCAATTATACCCGAATAAGACCCGAAGATTTCGCGTGATTTCACTCCCAACCTTCAGCCCCCCCTGTTATAAATACCTTCCAGTGCCCCAGCTTCCTTGGCCTCCATGTTCCTCATCTTATCTTGTTGCACCTCCACCATGTCTCTCAGCTCCATCAGCGTCCCCCAGAGGTCAGGTTCAGCATCGCTCTGTCTCTCGCTGACCACCTCAGCAGACCCAGCAGCCCCATCAGCCCCAGACAGACAGGACAGTAAAACGAGCAAAGCCACACAGCCCTTCATCCTGAAGCAGAGTCACTGTATGTCATGATATCGATATCGCAGCTGCTTCTTATATCCTCTCCCTGCTCGTCCACCAACACTAGACACGCAACCGTGCCCAGTGGAGAGTCAGTGTACGGGGACACTACATGGTGTCAAGGACTGACCTGAGAACAGTACAACATGTGCTTTGATAAGATCTGGCAACGTTGCATATCCTGGTTCTGAAAAAGAGTGGCTGTGAATAATATGTGTAATGTAACTTTTATCATTGTTTTAACCCATTCTGGACGGGAACCCCCTTTGGTGTTTTAAGCATTATGTTATACTTTAGCTCTCTGTCTGTCAGGTTAAAATGTGCTTTGAGATATTATTGTTGTGAATAATATGTGTAATGTAACTGTTATCACTTTAAAACAACGACAGCTAGCTGATAAGAGTATGGTGTGATGTGCTCGTGTGTGTGTGTGTGTGTGTGTGTGTGTGTGTGTGTGTGTGTGTGTGTGTGTGTGTGTGTGTGTGTGTGTGTGTGTGTGTGTGTGTGTGTGTGTGTGTGTGTGTGTGTGTGTGTGTGTGTGTGTGTGTGTGTGTGTGTGTGTGTGTGTGTGTGGTCGGGTTGAGAATCACTGCTAGAGACATAAAAATGTTTCCTTATGGGGTCAAATTGGAGGGTCCTTGACAAGTCTCTTTTGGTGGCGTATATCTGGGTGTGCCCAGACAGTAGTGGCATCTTGTCTCTTCTGGTGGCGTATATCTGGGTGTGCCCAGACAGTAGTGGCATCTTGTCTCTTTTGGTGGCGTATATCTGGGTGTGCCCAGACAGTAGTGCATCTTGTCTCTTCTGGTGGCGTATATCTGGGTGTGCCCAGACAGTAGTGGCATCTTGTCTCTTCTGGTGGCGTATATCTGGGTGTGCCCAGACAGTAGTGGCATCTTGTCTCTTCTGGTGGCGTATATCTGGGTGTGCCCAGACAGTAGTGGCATCTTGTCTCTTCTGTGGCGTATAACTGGGTGTGCCCAGACAGTAGTGGCATCTTGTCTCTTCTGGTGGCGTATATCTGGGTGTGCCCAGACAGTAGTGGCATCTTGTCTCTTCTGGTGGCGTATATCTGGGTGTGCCCAGACAGTAGTGGCAAGATGTCATAGCACCTACCCTACCCCCTTAGATAGCACTTTCTGTAGACTTAGATAGCATTTGATACAGACTTATAGCATGTTATGTAGACAGCACTATAATTGCATTGTATGTAGTCATAGCACGTCATAGTACATATGTATAGCATAGTAGTATAGATGTATAGTTTATATGTATAGTTTCATTATATAGATATTCCACTGTTACGTTCTTAGCTTACGCATGTTTCATGATAAATGTTTTTATGTGATGTATTCCCATGCTTTTTTGTTCTTGCTTAATGTAAATCGCTCTCGATTAAGAGCGTCTGCTAAATGCCTAAATTGTAAATTGTATGCATTGAAGGAGCATGAGGTCAGTCCCATGCTCTCCCCAGGTTGGCAGAGGAAGTGTAACGTAGCGCCCAGGATTACATTAGATAATTGACACTGGGTGGAAAAATGGGTTACAAAATTGTGGGATAAAGATTATAAAGAAAAAAAAAAATACTTTATTAACATTTTGCAATAAAAGCACAGAAAAGTAGCCTAGATAGTTCTATACAAAAGGATTGAACCAAGAAAGCACCATGGCTTGTTTCCATCGGGGTCCTGTGTGTATTCAATTCATCGAAACATTTAATTTAATAACAACGATAATATAAAGCAGTGCACTAAGCAAAAACAGTAGTAATAATGTGGGGGTCCTTGACATGAAAATGTTTGACAACCTCCTGTTTAAATATCGTTTAGCAAGCCCAAAATAAACTAGGCTACATTTTAGAATAAGGCCCTAAACAACTGTATCCCACCACAACAACAACAACCACCAATATGTACAAGCAACTTTGGAGAAAAAACAAACAAAAAAAGCACAAAATCGCTTATAATAAGCGGACCTGGCAACACGGCCTGCCGCTGGGAAGGCAGATCGCTGACTTACAAATCATGCGGATGGGCGTGTGAGCGCGAGGCGCAGGGCTCGGGTCCATACGCATGCTTCTGTTATTGGGGGTGGGAGGGGCTGTCGCGGTGCTTCCGTTCCGGTTCTCGGATTTCATTGGACGGCGACTTGACTCGGCGGGCCGGGCGAGGGAAAAAAAAACTACAAAAATCCATAACCCTGCAATCGTCACATCGGTGCCGTAAACCTGATGTACACTGACGCAAAATGTCTGCACTTGAAGCAGGCCTGCCGTTATGAAGATGTCTTTAAATTGGTCTGATCTGTCTTTAAAATGTCCCCCCCCCCCCCCCCCCCCCTCTGTGTTATTTGTAACACTTTTTTAAAGTGTCACAGTGTTTGGATTATAAACAGAAGAGCTGGAGAATGTTTAAATGCCATGATTGCACTGAGTCATCTGGTAGGCTACTCCTTTGATTGATTGATTGATTGATTGAGATGTTTATTAACAATTTGCAGAATTACAGTACATTTCAAGCACAAACTCAATACAAAGACTGTTAACTGTGAGTGGACGAGCCAATTAAACATTACACTTGTTTACAAGAGGGTCCACATTGTTCAATTCATCAAAACATTTAGAGACGTACACATATTTTACAGGGGCCAGTTTCGAATTGCAGTCGTCCGTAGGTGCCCTTTGAGAGCGGTTTTGAAGGAGTCAAGGGATTCACATGTCTTAATTACTGTTGGTAGGGCGTTCCACATTTTGGTGGCATAGGAGCGAAAATAATTTAGTCCCTTGTTTGTGCCGAATCTGGGTTGTACATGGTTTGTTGCACTCCCTCTGGTGTTGTGGTGTGGACTTTGTTTACATTAAGGAAGTATTTAGACAGGTACATGGGTATCTTGGTGGTGTATCGAATCTTGTGGACCAGACCCATTGCAAGATGCTGTACTCTGTCGTCGACCCTAAGCCATCCCAGCCTGTCAAAGTGGGCAGGGGTGAGGTGGGTTCGGGGGTTGATGCCAAGTAGGAGCCTGACTAGTTTGTTTTGGAGGTCTGGAGCCTTGTTTTAAGGGCCTTTGAGGTGCTGTGGTACCATGGGAGGTGCATGCATAGTCAAAGAAACCTTGTACGAGGGCTCTGTTAAGGTCTTCAAGGTGTTTTTGTTGACCAGTGAAGAGATCCTGTAAAGGAATCTTGTTCTTTGGTTGACTTTTTTGACTACGTTGGTGAACAAGTAGCCTAAGCACAGTATTCATACAGTATACTGTATGAATACTCTACCTGGCAGGTGAAAACAAGTTTAGCATTTGAATGCCTGATCTGCATGTGTACAAGAGGACAGGCAACGTCCATTTCATTCATTCATTCATTCATTCATGTAGAAATACTAGCAATGAAAATAATAGAGATGATATACCCATATGTATATCGTATATATATAGATGTAACTGTTTAATGTCAAGGACCCCCAGATTTATGAGAAAAGGGCGTACTAAATGATTGTGAGGCTATAGGCTATATTAACTACTTTTGCTGGGGACCCCCTGGAACCTCCCAAAGGACCCCCGGGGGTCCGCGGACACCACTTTGAGTACTAGGCTATCATCATCCTCATCATCATCATCATCATCATCATCAAAAAAACATGTAGGCTACCTCAAAAAAACATGTAGGCTACCTCAAAAAAAACATGTAGGCTACCTCAAAAAAACATGTAGGCTACCTCAAAATAGTGTGGGTGGTGAAGGTGCTGCAGCTCCCCCTGGTGGTGGTGGTGGGGGTAGATCCTTTTTGAATGTAAAAGGTGTTTGTTTGGCTGTCCGTAGTTTAGGGTGTAGGAACCTTTTTAAGAGGTACTGGGTGACACAGGAACCTGTTAATGGTTGCACCTGTCACCTGTGTTCACATTTGAGCTGCAGAGCACGTTAAAAACGGTTAAAACTAATTTTATAAAACTATTACCTTGTTGGATAAATTCACGGGGAAAGGGAAGGAACTTTCTCACAGTCCCAAATATAGGTAAGACATCCATTACTGTTTTAATGCTGCTTCTCTGCCGCCGTGCAGAAATGTGCTGTTGTGATTTATATCAAATACATACATTAAATAACCCATGTGGGCTCTTTAATGTATAATACAAGGTTCTGGAAAATCCAACACAGACTTTAGGTGAAATACAACACTGTCTTTCTTTGCTACTGTTGTTGTTGGAGCGTGTGTGTGTGTGTGTGTGTGTGTGTGTGTGTGTGTGTGTGTGTGTGTGTGGTCACAGCATGACTAATTTACACGCTCGCACGCACGCACCTGTAGCTGCAGCTACCATCTTCCCCCACACACGCAGAGAGAGAGAGAGAGAGAGAGAGAGAGATAGACTGTTATCTCCATATTTTAACTTTTGGTGTTTTTCATAAATGTAACGTTCTACCTGATCACACCACAACGTCAAGCAGAAGCACCAAAAGCAGCAGGTCTATAATTATAATGACATAATGCCCTAAAGTGGTTCAGTGTGCCTGTGTGTTTTATACATGTTTTATAAAAGAAAAGTATTAGCAAGAGCTTGTGACTAAATGATAACTATTACTACTGTACGTACGATAACAAAACAAAACAAATGAATGTTTTCGGACAGACATGCAGTGTTTCCACTGATACAATATCACAGCTGTGTCACCGTGCCCAGTGGGAGTCAGTCAGTGTACTGTACGGGGACACTACATGGTGTCAATAAGGACCCACCTGAGAACTACAACATGTGCTTTGATAAGATCTGGCAACGTTGCATATCCTGGTTCTGAAAAAGAGTGGCTGTGAAATAATATGTGTAATGTAACTGTTATCATTTTAAAACAACGACAGCTAGCTGATAAGAGTATGGTGTGATGTGCTCGTGTGTGTGTGTGTGTGTGTGTGTGTGTGTGTGTGTGTGTGTGTGTGTGTGTGTGTGTGTGTGTGTGTGTGTGTGTGTGTGTGTGTGTGTGTGTGTGTGTGTGTGTGTGTGTGTGTGTGTGTGTGTGTGTGTGTGTGTGTGTGTGGTCACAGCATGATCAGTACTTGTAATTTGTATGTTTGTCGTTCTGTCAGCATGAGAAATAATTCATTTGTAATCTATGTAGTTGACCGGGGTCCCCCACGGCTCCTTTTCTCTCACTAAACTCTCGTTGTCAGAAATAGTCGACCTACAAGTAGTCCAAGCGTGTTACAGGAGGTGCAGAGAGTGGTAGAGAGGCAGGGGGCTGAACCCCGTAAGAGGGCATACTTTTGGACAACGATAGCAAAAATAGCAGATCTGGAAGCTCACGACGCTTTCACACTTGTGACACGTTGAGCGCTTGCAGATCAGCTATTTTCGGATGCGGTGTGTGCAATGACATGGATTTCGAAACAAATGTTTCACTGTGTGCGTGCAGGCCTATACATCCTGTAATAAAATTGATGTTTAATACCTATATATTGCCCTGCTTTCTGTTCCATGCAAGTTTTCTGTGTATGGATGATGATTGGCGCAGCGCGCACAGACACGTTGTATGGACTGTAACTCTGCTGCCAAACATGGCTTCACAGCAGAGCGCAAGACGGCTCCCACCCCTATTGTAGTCTCTCTCTCTCTCTCTCTCTCTTCTCTCTCTCTCTCTGTCTCTCTCTCTCTCTCTCTCTCTCTCTCACTCTCTCTCTCTCTCTCTCTCTCTCTCTCTCTCTCTCTCTCTCTCTGTGTGTGTGTCTTTCCGTCTCACTCACTCTATCTGGGTCTCTGCCTCTCTCTGTCTGTCCATCATCTCTGTCTGTCTCTGTACTCTCTCTCTGTCTCTCTCTGTCTTCCATCATCTCTGTCTGTCTCTCTCTCTCTGTCTCTCTCTCTCTCTCTCTCTCTCTCTCTCCTCTCTCTCTCTCCTCTCTCTCTCTCTCTCTCTCTCATCTCTCTCTCTCTCTCTCTCTCTCTCCTCTCTCTCTCTCTCTCTGTCTCTGTCTCTGTCTCTGTCTCTCTGTCTCTGTCTCTCTCTCTCCGTCTCTCTGTCTCTCTCTCTCTGTCTCTCTCTCTCTCTGTCTCTCTCTGTCTCACTCTCTGTCTCTCTCTCTCTCTCTCTCTCTGTCTCTCTCTCTCCGTCTCTCTGTCTCTCTCTCTCTGTCTCTCTGTCTCTTTCTCTCTCTCGTCAAGGACTTGTGAATGGAACTGTGAGCTGGTACGTTCTCCTTTCTTTAATATTTAATTTTACGGCAGTCGGCTTTTTGCAGATTTTCTCTCTGCAGAAGCATTCTAGATTAACACCTGAGGATTTGAAATGTGAGTCGGCTATTTCATAATGTTTCTAACTTTACGTATGTGCGTGTCGGCAGCGTGAGCTCACCCCGACAGAATGTTTAACCCATTCTGGGCGGGAACCCCTTTTGGTGCTTAAAGCATTATGTTATGCTTCAGCTATTGAAAATAGCAGAGGAGAGAGAGAGAGAGAGAGAGAGAGAGAGAGAGAGAGAGAGAGAGAGAGAGAGAGAGAGAGAGAGAGAGAGAGAGAGAGATGAGAGAGTGAGAGAGAGAGAGAGAGAGGAGAGAGAGAGAGAGAGAGAGAGAGAGAGAGAGAGAGAGAGAGAGAGAGCAACAATTAAAGCGTGTCCATTTAGACTGCATGAGGTCACCTTTCCTGTCAGATGCATCTTTATGAGGGAGTCGCTGTAGCCCTTCCAATGCACGACATTTGAACATTAAAGGAGAATTCCATACTAAAAGGCTTTCTTACCTTTCTTTGTAGTCGTTACGTCCCCACCAAAGAGGTCAGGTGTTATTTTGTGCAAAAGCTCCTTATGGCTATTTCGCCTACCATAAACCCTAAATGAATTGCATTGAATTGAATGGGAATTGAATGGGGCTATGGGGGTGTTGTGCTAATTCGCTTATTTC
>NC_139704.1:48672285-48693802 GCF_964188405.1 Protomyctophum parallelum | reverse complement strand
AGCATTCTAGCATGGAATTCTCCTTTAAGCTATTTAGGCCTGACGTCGACATTTAAAAAATGTCTTCTTTACTTACTTTGTAAGTAAATGTTTTTCAGTTTTCATGTTTCCGTATCAGTGGTGCTCAATTCTGCTGTTTTTTCAATATCTAAAAGTTTAACATAATGCTTAAAACACCAAAAGGGGTTCCCGCCCCAAAATGGGTTAAACAGCAACCACACTCACAATTCCCAAGGTTTGCATCTTTGAATCTTTGCATCTTTCTTTTTTTTTTTTTTTATCCCACGATTTTGTAACCCATTTTTCACCCCTGTGTCAAATATCTAATGTGATCCTGGGCTCTACACACCCTCCGCCAACCTGGGGAGAGCAACGGACTTAACTCATGCTTCCTTCATGCTTGAGTGTCCAAGTTGCTCCTTTTACACCTGACAGGGGGGAGTTTCCCTGGTTGGACGTAGCGCGTGGAAGGAACACGTTAATCCAACCAGTTCCTTTCCCCTCCATCAGGCGCTCCGGCTGGGGCATCTTTCGAGTTTGAATCTTTGCATCTTGCATCTTTCAAGTTTGAATCTTTGCATCTTTGCCTCTTTGCATCTGGCATCTTTCGAGTTTGAATCTTTGCATCTTTCAAGTTTGAATCTTTGCATCTTGCATCTTTCAAGTTGGAATCTTTGCATCTTTGCATCTTTGTGCAGCGGGTGTGGCGAGGGAGCGATGTCGGAGCGCAGCGCTCCGCGCGGCGCGCTGCGTCTGGACTGGGCGTACGGCTACCGCGGACGCCAGTGTCGCAACAACCTGTTCTACAGCGCCGCCAAGGAGGTGGTGTACTTCGTAGCGGCTGTGGGCGTGGTCTACAACACCCGCGATCACACGCAGAGGTTCTACCTGGCGCACACCGATGACATCATCAGGTAGGTTGTTAGCCTTCTGCTGATCCCGTATTCTCTGAGACGCGCACACGCACGCACGCACGCACGCCACGTCACGTCACGTCACTTGTAAAATGCTTGGCTTCCTTTGAGGACATTTTAACTCAATGTCACAATGACCAGAGTTTCTCTCTCTCTCTCTCTCTCTCTCTCTCTCTGTCTGTCTGTCTCTCTCTCTCTGTCTCTGTCTCTGTCTCTGTCTCTGTCTCTGTCTCTGTCTCTGTCTCCATCTCTCTGTCTGTCTGTCTGTCTGTCTGTCTGTCTGTCTGTCTGTCTCTGTCTCTGTCTCTGTCTCTGTCTCTGTCTCTCTGTCTGTCTGTCTGTCTGTCTGTCTGTCTGTCTGTCTGTCTGTCTGTCTGTCTGTCTGTCTGTCTGTCTGTCTGTCTGTCTGTCTGTCTGTCTCTCTGTCTGTCTCTCTGTCTGTCTGTCTCTCTCTCTTCTTTCTACAACTGACACCATCAAGTTTATGAATTTGTCTTTGTCTCTCTGCGTACGTGTGTGTACGTGTTTGTGTGCGGGTTAGTGAGTTCGTCCTGGCAAGAAGATGCCTCTCTGGAGTCCTCAGACAACCCTCTGGCAAGAGGTTCTGGCTACTGTGTGTGTGTGTGTGTGTGTGTGTGTGTGTGTGTGTGTGTGTGTGTGTGTGTGTGTGTGTGTGTGTGTGTGTGTGTGTGTGTGTGTGTGTGTGTGTGTGTGTGTGTGTGTGTCCAAATATGCCATATTAATAATAATACAATATACACTTAGTGCACTAACTAATCAAACAGCGAATATTACGTCTTATATTAGCTCAAATGCCGAAGTGCAACCGAGCGCTAAAGCTCAGCTCGTCACGAATCCACGGGTCCGCCTGCAGTCCTTCCTCTTACCACTAGGGCCCAGCGCTTCGACATTGGAGTGCCTATAGCTGTCCCCTTGCTCACACCCCACTTTAACCCATTCTGACCTGAGATCAGATTCATACGAGGTTTCCACTGGACACACACTGGTCTGATGAACCCATTCTGACCTGAGATCAGATTCTAAAAATGTCAGTCGTTCTTTGATTTTTCAAAAATAGCAGACCTACAAGCTCGTAGCGCGCCACTCGGTGGCGCGCTATGAGCTTGTAGATCTGCTATTTTTCAATAGCTAAAGCATAACATGATGCCGACACCAAAATGGGTTCCCGTTCAGAATGGGTTAACAGTAAAGTATACTTTGTTTGATTAGTTTTCAATTGAATACATGTTTTTCGGCATTTACTCCTGTGTGTCGTCTGTCTCCCATATTTGTCATGATTGAGTCCGTTCATGACAACAGCTAAAGCATAACATAATGCTTGAAACGCCAAAAGGGTGTTCCCATCCTGCATGAGTTAATCACAGGTATAGTTTGTCCATCAGGTTTCATAATAAGGCTACAGCTCTGTCGTTGTCATTTTAAAGCAGTGGTTCCCAAACTTTTTCACGTCAAATGACCCCCATATTGACACTGATTAGCCCCACGGACCTAACCTGACGCTGCCAGATCCAAGAAGCTTGCTACACACATTTGTTTCACAGCTTATTGGGATCTGGGATCGCGGAAGCAAATTCGATGACGGGGCTGTTCCTTTTTTTCAAGATACTTGGTAGATGATTGGATGGGACCGTCTGTCTATCACCGTGTGGGCGTGCAAACGCAACCAATCATATTGACGTGTCTATATAGCTTCACATCCGGTTTCACACATATCCCGCCCTTATAGCTCACGCTGATTGGCTCGAACCGGGAGCGGTTCGGTTTTAGCTGAACTCCCTGAGAGGTCCCAGATGGTTGTGGTGTTGGGGAACATGGTTACCCAAGGCAATACCGCCCCCATCTGGCAAAGTCAGGTTACCACGGACCCCCATTTGAAAAGATGTTCCCCCGTATGAGAGAAGATTTTGACGGCTCTAGCAGTGGTTTTAATTTCAAGGACAATTTACAATTTACAATTTAGGCATTTAGCAGACGCTCTTAATCCAGAGCGACTTACATTAAGCAAGAACAAAAAAGCATGGGAATACATCACATAAAAAAGCATTTATCATGAAACATGCGTAAGCTAAGAAAGTAACAGTGGAATATCTATATAATGAGACTATACATATAAACTATACATATATACTACTATATTATACATGTATAGTTTATGTGTATAGTTTCATTATATAGATATTGAAATATATATAATGGACCCGGGCCCCCCTCCCCAGTTTGACATGCATTAGACTATACGGACCTCCCATTAAATGGCATTTCCATCTCCGGGACCCCCCCATGTCACGTCCTGTCCTAGGACGTACCACGCCTGGACCGCCGTCCTTATGTTTGCCCTTCCACCCCTGTGTGTCCCCCCCCCCCCCCCCGCCTGTTAGACTGACACCTGTGAACTCGGCTGCGGACAATATTGCCATCACGGCTTGTTGGTATTTATATGTTGCTCCTGTGCTATTCTGTGTTGAGTCTTAATTGTTTCCTTGACACGTTGCGTGTGTTTTTGTACCTGTGTTTGCTGGCCCTGTGAGGCACTCCTATCGAATCCTGTGATTCAGTTTTCTGTTAAATAAAGCCCAGTTTCCAGTACTCCTGTGTGACCGTCCTGCTTCCTTCCAACACTGTGATACCCCATTTATATTGTAAATTCAATGTTAATTTAAACTCAGAGACCCGGACCCCACTTTTGGAACCAGTGTTTTAACTCATTCTGGACGGGAACCGCTTTTGGTGTTTTAACTAAATTAATTATGTTATACTTTGAAAAATAGCAGATCTACAAGCCACCGAGTGGCGCGCTATACGGAGCCGTATATATGGCCGGAGGGTCCATTTGGTTCCATTAGTCGTTGGACATTCTCTTGATCTTGAAGCTGCATCGACATTTTTAACTATTATTAACTATTTATTTAACTGTCTGTCTGTCTGTCTGTCTGTCTGTCTGTCTGTCTGTCTGTCTGTCTGTCTGTCTGTCTGTCTGTCTGTCTGTCTGTCTGTCTGTCTGTCTGTCTGTCTGTCTGTCTGTCTGTCTGTCTGTCTGTCTGTCTGTCTGTCTGCCTGCCTGCCTGCCTGCCTGCCTGCCTGCCTGCCTGCCTGCCTGCCTGCCTGCCTGCCTGCCTGCCTGCCTGCCTGCCTGCCTGCCTGCCTGTCTGTCTGCCTGCCTGCCTGCCTGCCTGCCTGTCCGTCTGCCAGTCTAGCGCTGCATCCAGAAGGCTCATTGGTGGCGACGGGTCAGGTGGGTAAGGAAGCGTATGTGTGTGTGTGGGACGCGCTCACCGTGCACACCGTCTCCCTGCTGCGTGACGGACACACACACGGGGTGGCCTGTCTCACCTTCAGCGCAGACGGACAGGTAGGACGCACGCACACACACACACACACACACACACACACAGACACACACACACCAGAATGGAACAGAGCCTTCATTAATGTCTCACTTTCCGATTTCTCACTTTCCGATATCTCGGTTTCCGATTTCTCACTTTCCGATTTCTCACTTTCTCACTTTCCGATTTCTCGCTTTCCGATTTCTCGCTTTCCGATTTCTCACTTTCCGATTTCTCACTTTATCACTCCGATTTCTCGCTTTCCGATTTCTCACTTTCCGATTTCTCACTTTCTCACTCCGATTTCTCGCTTTCCGATTTCTCACTTTCTCACTCCGATTTCTCGCTTTCCGATTTCTCGCTCTCCGATTTCTCGCTCTCCGATTTCTCACTTTCCGATTTCTCACTTTCCGATTTCTCACTTTCTCACTTTCCGATTTCTTGCTTTCCGATTTCTCGCTTTCCGATTTCTCGCTTTCCAATTTCTCACTTTCCGATTTCTTGCTTCTCGCTTTCCGATTTCTCGGTTTCCGATTTCTCGGTTTCCGATTTCTCACTTTCCGATTTCTCGCTTTCCGATTTCTCACTTTCCGATTTCTCGCTTTCTGATTTCTCGCTTTCCGATTTCTCGCTTCTCGGTTTCCGATTTCTCTCTTTCCGATTTCTCACTTTCCGATTTCTCGCACAATTTCTCATTTCTCATTTCTTGCACAATTTCTCATTTCTCATTTCTCGCACAATTTCTCATTTCTCGCAAAATTTCTCATTTCTCATTTATTTTCTCATTTCTCGCACAATTTCTCATTTCTCGCACAATTTCTAATTTCTCGCACAATTTCTTATTTCTCGCACAATTTCTCATTTCTCATTTATTTTCTCATTTCTCGCACAATTTCTCATTTCTCGCACAATTTCTCATTTCTCGCACAATTTCTTATTTCTCGCACAATTTCTCATTTCTCATTTATTTTCTCATTTCTCGCACAATTTCTCATTTCTCGCACAATTTCTCATTTCTCATTTCTCTCACAATTTCTCATTTCTCGCACAATTTCTCATTTCTCATTTCTCGCACAATTTCTTATTTCTCGCACAATTTCTCATTTCTCATTTATTTTCTCATTTCTCGCACAATTTCTCATTTCTCGCACAATTTCTCATTTCTCATTTCTCGCACAATTTCTCATTTCTCGCACAATTTCTCATTTCTCATTTCTGCCCCCATCGTCAGTAACACCTGATGACACACCTGATTGCAGACAGCTGAGTGCATGCAGTGGAGTCCACCATGACCCATAGCACTTACCCTAACCCCTTAGATAGCATTTCCGTAGACTTAGATAGCATTTGATACAGACTTATAGCATGTAATGTAGACAGCACTATAATTGCATTGTGTATAGTCATAGCACGCCATAGTACATATGCATAGCATAGTATAGTATATATGTATAGTTTATATGTATAGTTTCATTATATAGATATTCCACTGTTACGTTCTTAGCTTACGCATGTTTCATGATAAATGTTTTTATGTGATGTATTCCCATGCTTTTTTGTTCTTGCTTAATGTAAGTCGCTCTGGATTAAGAGCGTCTGCTAAATGCCTAAATTGTAAATTGTAAACGTTTACACGTCCGTTTCTCTGTCTGCGTGCGTGCGTGCGTGCGTGCGTGCGTGCGTGCGTGCGTGCGTGTAGCGGTTAGCCTCCGTGGGCCTGGATGCTAACAACACCCTGTGTATTTGGGACTGGAGGAAAGGGAAGCTGCTGGCTACCACTTCTGGACACTCAGAGAGAGTACGTACTGTGTGTGTGTGTGTGTGTGTGTGTGTGTGTGTGTGTGTGTGTGTGTGTGTGTGTGTGTGTGTGTGTGTGTGTGTGTGCGTGCGTGCGTGCGTGCGTGCGCGCGCATCAGTGTTGTTTTTGGCAGCACATTTCTATTTTAGTTTTAGTCATTAGTCTCCTGAATAGTTTTCGCTTAGTCTTAGTCACATTTTAGTCACCTGGAATGTTCTAGTGTTTAGTCTAGTTTTAGTCGACTAAATGTCATAAGATTTTAGTCGACTAAATCTACAGGCGATTTAGTCGACTAAAATGTATTTTTGCGGGCCTTGTTGCCGTCATAATGACTTATGTTACACTTGCTGAAAATAGCCGATCTACAAGCTCACAACGCGTCGCGCTGCGACGCGTTGTGAGCTTGTAGATCGGCTATTTTCAGCATGCAACAAAGTGTAAAATGACTTATACTAGATCTGTTGTCCACTAGTCCCTTCCTAACATTTTAGTCTAGTTTTTATTTGACAAAATTGTCAGTATATTTAGTCACCGTAGCATAGTTTTAATTTAGTTTCCATTTAGTTTTCTTCAGTGAAAAAGGTAGTCGACGAACATTTTTCGTCTTAGTTTTAGTCGACGAAAACAACACTGGCGTGCATGTTTTTCACACACATTATGATGTCTCCTCCAGGTCTTCGACGTGTGTTGGAACCCAAGTCAGCACAACAGACTGGTGAGCTGTGGAGTGAAGCATGTCAAGGTACGCACACACACACACACACACACACACACAACACAAGAAGAGTTTGAGCGCTTTTAACCAATTCTGACCTGAGATCAGATTCATACGAGGTTTCCACTGGACACACATTGGTCTGATTAACCCATTCTGACCTGAGATCAGATTCTAAAAAATGTCAGTCGTTCTTCGATTTTTCAAAAATAGCAGACCTACAAGCTCGTAGCGCGCCACTCGGTGGCGCGCTACGAGCTTGTAGATCTGCTATTTTTCAATAGCTAAAGCATAACATGACGCTAACACCAAAATGGGTTCCCGTTCAGAATGGGTTAAAGGGTTTCAGATTATTTGGATGCTTGTGTCACAAACAGCACACTCGTATGGTCTCTCTTATCATAGATTTACAATAGAAGTAAAGGGTTTTCAGATATTTACAGGCCTAATTGTTTCACAGACGGAACAACCGTAAGGTTTCTCTTAGCTCATTTAGTTATTCAAGGTGCAACATTGTTCATTGTAGCGTAGCTAAATTGATGTTCTCCCCGTGTCCCCTAGGGTAAAAATCTAGTAATCTTAGTCTCTAAACTGCCTCCCCCTGGCCAGCCTGGGCGCCTAATGGAGAAAGGAACTGGTCGGAATAACGTGTTCCTTCCATGGGCTATACGTCAGGCCGGGGGAAACTCTGCCCTGTCTGGTGAAAAGAAGCAGCTTGGACACTTCATGCATAGAAGGAAGCATGGGGCCAGTCTGCTGCGTCCCCCCGTCTCCCCCCCCCCCCCCCCCCCCCTTCCCGGTTGGCAGAGGAAGTGTAGCGCCCAGGATTACATTAGATCATTGACACTGCAAAACCGTGGGATGAAAACTATAAAGGAAAAGAAATTAACATTTCGAGTCAACTATAGTAGGTTCAGGAAAAGAAAAAGAAAGTCTAAGGTCAAAGGTCAGCCTGACGACATTGCCTGTCCTTATTTGGACGTAATAATTATTAACCCTTGGCCTACAATTCACGGAAAAAACGGAATTAATCGAAAAATCTAAACCTCCCGTTAACGGAAAAAACGGAATGACAATCAATATCAGTTATCGCGGGGTCAAAAGAGCAAAAATTAATATTTTTTCGCTAATATCACTAATGTTGGATGTAATTTACCAAAAAACGGCCGAAATCCGCGTGATCGTGCGCTATCGTGCACGCGCGCCGTCTCTATGTGCGTCGCTGTAAAAAATGTGATATTTTGCGATCTTTTGGGGTTGATTTGAGGTAAATTTGACTTAGTTATGAAAAATATAGCATTAGCTTAGCAATCCGGACCAGCCAAGCTATTGACTAGGGTCAAAATACTACAGGTTGTTGTTGATCGTTGAACCGGAAGTGACTTAGGAAGATCTGTCTATTTTAGCCAAAATCAGCATAATGATGCTTTCCCGCCATCTGGTGGCGAATCGAGAGAATACATTTGCAATGAATGAAAAAAGAAAAACATCTCTTCAATCCACCAGATCTTTCTTGTATGTTAAAACGATGAATTAAAAATATGCCAATTTGTTACCCAAACCAAAAAATTGGGACTGGTAGTCTAAGGGTTAATTAAGGCGTGTAATACGCAAAATGGTGTCAGACTCCCGGCCGTTTTAAAAGGAATCGTGCGGCTCTTGAGGCAGGGCTACTATTTGTAAATATATAGTTAACTTGCAATGGGAAACAATTTACCATATTTAGTGGAATCAACAAACAGGCTGCGACCAATCCTTGATTGGCCACCAGACCAGCCCATCAGCTTTGTGGACTGGCCAAACTTTGCGTGGTGTCTGTGCCACTGAGCCCGATATAAGTGGTAGAAGCACCCAACAGCACTCCATTCTGTAACACGACGTTCACTGGGAGCTTATCCGGGTTTAAAGCCCTATGATGATCTGTTGTGAGAAATGTTGCGCTGGACGCTGCATCTGAACAGAGGACCGCCTAAAGGAGCTAAAGCTGCTGTTGCCGTGGGAGACGACGTCTACTCCTTCGGAGGGTGCAGGGAAAAGGACAGGAATGACCGGATCGGTGTTCACGTCTTCAACACAGTGGCTTTGCGCTGGAGGAAGTTGACCCCAGTGACTACTGGAGGAGAATGTCACCTCGACGTTCCAGCCTATCGCCGCTACCACACAGCTGTGATGATAGATTATGTCGTCTACATCTGGGGGGACACGAAAGGGCACTGTAATGTCCTTTATGCATTCGATGAGGACACCCACAGGTGGGTCAAGCCCGCGGTTTCTGGAACCGTTCCGGAGGGGAGGAGGAACCACTCGGCCTGTGCCTTGGGGAAGGTCATGTTTGTCCACGGAGGATGGAGATATGTTTACTATAATGACACGTACAAGATGGACACCACCACGATGGCGTGGTCTTTGATCGACACCAGAGGCACTCCGCCTCCTGCTTCATACCGTCACTCTGCCACCGTCATCGGGACCAAGATGTTTGTGTTTGGAGGCTGGGGGGGTCGGACGGTCTGCAACACCATCAGAGTGTTTGACACAGAGACCGACGTCTGGCTCAACACGTCTTCAGCGCGGCTCGTACCGGTAGGACTCTTTGGTCATTCGGCCTTGGCCTACAACGGAGAGCTGTACATATTTGACTACAAATGGGGCGGGAGCTTTGACCTGTGGAAGTTCAACCCCGAGACCTTCTCCTGGAGGAAGGTCGAGCCCCAGGGGGCGGGCCCCCGCGGGATGAACAACATGTGCTGCTGCATGGTGGGAGATCGTGTCGTTCTCTTTGGAGCACAGAACAAACCCGATGACCTGTACGTCTTAGATATGAGTCCTAGCCTGAAGACGTTGTGCAAGCTAGCGGTTATCCAGTACGGTCTGGAGCAGTATGGACACAACATCAGGTGGGAACTGGCGGCCGTGACTGACAGCAGCAGCAGCAGCAACGACAAACAAATAAGACGTGTCTGATGGACGCGTTGCCTCACGCGGGATCTCAAACTTCATACATGTGACCAATCTGTGACGTCGGTCACCTACGATGAATGTATGACATGATGAGTCCATATTTGGCCTTCGTTTCAGCCCTATCCTTCTGCCATAGACACACACAGCGATGTCTCCATCATTATCGTGTATTGATCGTCTATTTTCAGCATGCAACCAAGCATACAATGACTTGTCCTTTAGTTCTACTTGATCTCTTGTCCACTAGTCTCTGTCAGACCTTTTAGTCTAGTTTTTTATTTGTTGACGAAAGTGTCTACATGTATGTGCAGTTTTAGTCATCGTAGCTTAGTTTTTATTTAGTTTTTGTCAGGGGAAAAAAGGAAATAGTCGACGAACATTTTTCGTCATAGTATTAGCCCATTCTGAACGGGAACCCATTTTGGTGTTAGCATCATGTTATGCTTTAGCTATTGAAAAATAGCAGACCTACAAGCTCGACTGACATTTTTTAGAATCTGATCTCAGGTCAGAATGGGTTAATCAGGCCAGTGTGTTGTCCAGTGGAAACCTTGTATGAATCTGATCTCAGGTCAGAATGGGTTAGTCGACAAAATCAACACTGAGGCTAACATCATCATCCATGATCTGCATGAAGTGTGACCACCCTAACAGTGTAATGATACCTGCCAACCAGCGCTGCCCGGGTAAACACAGTCACGCTTTTAAAGTGACTACACATATTAACCACTTAAAGGGTAAGACCACTTTTTTGAGGTTTGGGTTGTGTAGTTACTTTGCCATGATGCAACTCCAAATGTGGACAAGAAATAAAAAAATAACTGCTCCAGTGATTAGAAATTGATAATTCAAAATATGCTCCTCATTGATTTACATTGTAGCTAAAACAGCTCTCAAAGTCACTCTTTTAGTACGTAAACAAACACAAACAATGTTGATTCAGACAATATAGAGCATCACCAAAACTCATGTGGTTTTATTTTTCATAAAAATGTTAGATTCCTGTAGATTTTACTATTTGAAGATCTGGATCCGGATCCACGGATCCAGTCCGGGTTCTTCCCAATAAAATGGACAAATCAACAGGAAGATAACATTTTTATGAAAAAATAAAACCACATGAGTTTTGGTGATGCTCTATATTGTCTGAATCAACTTTTTTGTGTTTGTTTACATACTAAAAGAGTGACTTTGAGAGCTGTTTTAGCTACAATGTAAGTCAATGAGGAGCATATTTTGAATTATCAATTTCTAATCACTGGAGCAGTATATATTTTTTCTTGTCCACATTTGGAGTTGCATCATGGCAAAGTAACTACACAACCCAAACCTCAAAAAAAGTGGTCTTACCCTTTAACAGTTTCTTTAATAGTATTTTCAAAAAGGTCAATTTCCTTCCACCTGTTAGTAAAGTAATGTATCTGAAGGCCGATAGTAAAAGATACTGGTTCTGTTCAGAATGTATCGTCTCCCGTCTTGTCTTTCCACAAAATAATATAA
The DNA here is from genome assembly GCF_964188405.1 of Protomyctophum parallelum. NCBI lineage: Eukaryota > Metazoa > Chordata > Actinopteri > Myctophiformes > Myctophidae > Protomyctophum > Protomyctophum parallelum. The sequence goes on along the minus strand of NC_139704.1, from coordinate 48,682,567 downwards.
AATGCTCGATAGCGGGCTCGATAAGAACCCGGCTCGATAAGCCTGATCGATACGGTGCTCGTTATCAATAAAAATCACACCCGTGTGAACTGAGTGGTGCAACTCCCGTCTATTGGTTCTCTGTATCGTTCCAATTTGTATCGTTCCAGTTTCTTCTCTGTATCGTTCCAGTTTCTTCTCTGTACCGTTCCAGTTTCTTCTCTGTATCGTTCCAATTCCACGCATGCGCACACCACTCGTGCTCATGACTACAGGTACACACACAGGTACACGGACATTGCTGGTTGTAGGAGTGGTTGCACCACTCAAAAAACGAACAAGCTTCCTCTCTCTCTCTCTCGCTCTGTGTGTGTGTGTGTGTGTGTGTGTGCGTGTGCGTGTGCGTGTGTGCGTGTGCGTGTCTGTAGTTCTGGTCCCTCTACGGCAACGCGTTGACGGCGAAGCGAGGCGTGTTCGGGAGGACGGGCGACCTGCAGACCATCCTCTGCGTGCAGGCTTCCCTCAAAGATGACATCATCACGTACTCCGGGGCGCTCAACGGAGACGTGTGCGTGTGGCGAGGACTCAGGCTGACGCGCACCGTGCAGGCTGCGCACCACGTGAGGCCCAGGGGGGGAGGGGGGGGGGGACCGACGTGAGTCCCAGGGGGGGAGGGGGGGGGGGGGACCGACGTGAGTCCCGGGGGGCGGGGGGGAGGGGGGGCACGACGTGAGTCCCGGGGGGCGGGGGGGAGGGGGGGCACGACGTGAGTCCCAGGGAGGGGGGGGGGGGGGGGGGGGGGGGCGACGTGAGTCCCGGGGGGGGGGGGCACGACGTGAGTCCCGGGGGGCGGGGGGGAGGGGGGGCACGACGTGAGTCCCGGGGGGCGGGGGGGAGGGGGGGCACGACGTGAGTCCCAGGGAGGGGGGGGGGGGGGGGTCCGACGTGAGTCCCGGGGGGGGGGGCACGACGTGAGTCCCGGGGGGCGGGGGGGAGGGGGGGCACGACGTGAGTCCCGGGGGGCGGGGGGGAGGGGGGGCACGACGTGAGTCCCGGGGGGCGGGGGGGAGGGGGGGCACGACGTGAGTCCCAGGGAGGGGGGGGGGGGGGGGTCCGACGTGAGTCCCGGGGGGGGGGGGCACGACGTGAGTCCCGGGGGGCGGGGGGGAGGGGGGGCACGACGTGAGTCCCAGGGAGGGGGGGGGGGGGGGGTCCGACGTGAGTCCCGGGGGGCGGGGGGGAGGGGGGGCACGACGTGAGTCCCGGGGGGCGGGGAGGGGGGGGGGACCGACGTGAGTCCCAGGGCACAAACGGCACAATGATAGTCAACGACCAGCGCATTCATGTTATTGGGGCAATCCATCCCAGAATGCACTTGTTCCTAGGAGTGAAATCGCCTCATGCGCTTTCGAGCAACTTAATGCAAGTGGATGGGAGGAGGAATCCGGTGCCGTCTCTATTCATATATGTGACCAAATTTGACTGGGAGACTGCCATTGTATTTTTTTGAATTTTTGTTTTTTCATTTCATATCAAAGCAGGGAATCATAGCTTCATATTGACATATTGGTTTCAGTTGGTTTTCATTGGTTTTCAGTTTGACCCACCAGTTTTAGAGATATGGCTTATAGAGTAATGTCTTGCAGAGAAACAGCGAGTTGAGAAAACAGGCTTGAAAGGTTCACGTCTGTGGTCTCTAACATTACACCTATAGCTACATCTGTGTCTCTAACATTACACCTATAGCTACATGTTTAAGCATTTATTTCATATTTACATGTCTTCTGTGGACTCTAACATTACACCTAGCTACATGTTTAAGCATTATTTTCATATTTACATGTAAATTTCAGCTTTGACACTTATTTCAGACATGCTCTAGTATGTGAAGAGTCTCCCTGTGCTATTAACTCATTTTGAAAAAAGAAATGTCCTCTGGTGAAAAGCTGGAATGTGCGCGATGGCAGTCTCTCAGTCAAATCTGGTCACATATACTCTAAGGGCATTTACGTGAGTCCCAGGCTGAATGTTTAATACCTATAATATGTCCTGCTTTCTGTTCTGTGTATCGATGATGATTTGTGCAGCGCGCACAGACACGTTGTATTGACATGTTACTTTGCTGCCAAACACAGCTTCACAGCAGAGCGCAAGACAGCTCTCTCTGGCCCAGGCGGTGGCGTAACCGTCTGGGCACCCCGACCGGTAATCCAGTCGCAGTGTGCCGCGGGTTCGACTCCCGAGCCCGACACGGCCTTTACTGCATGTCTTCCCCCCCATCTCTCTCCCGTTTCCTGTCAGCCTACTGTCTGTCCCTTCAATAAAACCAATAAAAGGCGTAAGCCGCAAAAAATACAGCTCTCTCTCTCTCTCTCTCTCTCTCTCTCTCTAGGCAGGTATCTTCACCATGCACTCGTGTGAGGAGGGCTTCGCAACGGGAGGCCGAGACGGATGTGTCCGGCTGTGGGACCTGGACTTCAAACCCATCACCAAGATAGACCTGACGGAGAGCCAGCACGGCTACAAAGGTACCTATAGCGCCACGGTTACAAAGGTACCTCAACTAGAGCCAGCACAGTTACAAAGGTACCTCTAATAGAGCCATGGTTACAAAGGTACCTCTAATAGAGCCATGGTTACAAAGGTACCTCTAATAGAGCCACAGTTACAAAGGTACCTCTAATAGAGCCATGGTTACAAAGGTACCTCTAATAGAGCCATGGTTACAAAGGTACCTCTAATAGAGCCATGGTTACAAAGGTACCTCTAATAGAGCCACAGTTACAAAGGTACCTCTAATAGAGCCATGGTTACAAAGGTACCTCTAATAGAGCCATGGTTACAAAGGTACCTCTAATAGAGCCATGGTTACAAAGGTACCTCAACTAGAGCCAGCACAGTTACAAAGGTACCTCTAATAGAGCCATGGTTACAAAGGTACCTCTAATAGAGCCATGGTTACAAAGGTACCTCAAATAGAGCCACAGTTACAAATGTACCTCTAATAGAGCCATGGTTACAAAGGTACCTCTAATAGAGCCATGGTTACAAAGGTACCTCTAATAGAGCCATGGTTACAAAGGTACCTCTAATAGAGCCATGGTTACAAAGGTACCTCTAATAGAGCCATGGTTACAAAGGTACCTCTAATAGAGCCACGGTTACAAATGTACCTCTAATAGAGCCATGGTTACAAATGTACCTCTAATAGAGCCATGGTTACAAAGGTACCTCTAATAGAGCCACGGTTACAAATGTACCTCTAATAGAGCCATGGTTACAAATGTACCTCTAATAGAGCCATGGTTACAAAGGTACCTCTAATAGAGCCATGGTTACAAAGGCACCTCTAATAGAGCCATGGTTACAAAGGTACCTCTAATAGAGCCATGGTTACAAAGGTACCTCTAATAGAGTCATGGTTACAAAGGTACCTCTAATAGAGCCATGGTTACAAAGGTACCTCAACTAGAGCCACAGTTACAAAGGTACCTCTAATAGAGCCATGGTTACAAAGGTACCTCTAATAGAGCCATGGTTACAAAGGTACCTCTAATAGAGCCGTGGTTACAAAGGTACCTCTAATAGAGCCATGGTTACAATGTACCTCTAATAGAGCCATGGTTACAAAGGTACCTCTAATAGAGCCATGGTTACAAAGGTACCTCTAATAGAGCCATGGTTACAAAGGTACCTCTAATAGAGCCATGGTTACAAATGTACCTCTAATAGAGCCATGGTTACAAAGGTACCTCTAATAGAGCCATGGTTACAAAGGTACCTCTAATAGAGCATGGTTACAAAGGTACCTCTAATAGAGCCATGGTTACAAAGGTACCTCTAATAGAGCCATGGTTACAAAGGTACCTCTAATAGAGCCGTGGTTACAAAGGTACCTCTAATAGAGCCGTGGTTACAAAGGAACCTCTAATAGAGCCATGGTTACAAAGGTACCTCTAAGCCGACATGGTTATATTACAATTAAAATGTAATCATTTATCAGACTCTTAATCCCAGAGCGACTTAGAGAAAAACAAGAGCAACACATGGTAATGCATGCATAAAAAGTAGTCTTCAAGAATCATACATAAGATATGAGAACCTAACATCCGTCTAACAGTGGATTATCTATATAATAAAAATATGCGTATTCACTATAGCGTGATATGTCTACATAAAATGCAGGTCTAAGTTATATAAGTTCCTTTGCATACGCCTGTAAGGTCGTCGAGGCTAGGGCAAGTGCTACGGGCCATGATGGAGTCTGAAGAGGTGGGTTCATTCATAAATGAATGGCCTAGGCTATTTTATACTTTTTATACGCATTAAGAAAAGAAAATCTTTGGACATTTTCTCCTTCTCCTCCTCCTCTCCTCTCCTCTCCTCTCCTCTCCTCTCCTCTCCTCTCCTCTCCTCTCCTCTCCTCTCCTCTCCTCTCCTCTCCTCTCCTCTCCTCTCCTCTCCTCTCCTCTCCTCTCCTCTCCTCTCCTCTCCTCTCCTCAGGTCTCTCCATTCGCAGTGTGTGTTGGAACGCTGACAGGATTCTGGCAGGAACTCAAGACAGTGAGATCTTTGAGGTGAGATAAAGTTAATAGTAGGTAAAGACTATACTCGCTCTGCCAAACACTGTGTTCTCTCTCTATACTCGCTCTGCCAAACACTGTGTTCTCTCTCTCTACTCGCTCTGCCAAACACTGTGTTCTCTCTCTATACTCGCTCTGCCAAACACTGTGTTCTCTCTCTATACTCGCTCTGCCAAACACTGTGTTCTCTCTCTATACTCGCTCTGCCAAACACTGTGTTCTCTCTCTATACTCGCTCTGCCAAACACTGTGTTCTCTCTCTATACTCGCTCTGCCAAACACTGTGTTCTCTCTCTCTACTCGCTCTGCCAAACACTGTGTTCTCTCTCTCTACTCGCTCTGCCAAACACTGTGTTCTCTCTCTCTACTCGCTCTGCCAAACACTGTGTTCTCTCTCTATACTCGCTCTGCAAACACTGTGTTCTCTCTCTATACTCGCTCTGCCAAACACTGTGTTCTCTCTCTATACTCGCTCTGCCAAACACTGTGTTCTCTCTCTATACTCGCTCTGCCAAACACTGTGTTCTCTCTCTCTACTCGCTCTGCCAAACACTGTGTTCTCTCTCTCTCTACTCGCTCTGCCAAACACTGTGTTCTCTCTCTATACTCGCTCTGCCAAACACTGTGTTCTCTCTCTATACTCGCTCTGCCAAACACTGTGTTCTCTCTCTCTACTCGCTCTGCCAAACACTGTGTTCTCTCTCTATACTCGCTCTGCCAAACACTGTGTTCTCTCTCTCTACTCGCTCTGCCAAACACTGTGTTCTCTCTCTATACTCGCTCTGCCAAACACTGTGTTCTCTCTCTATACTCGCTCTGCCAAACACTGTGTTCTCTCTCTATACTCGCTCTGCCAAACACTGTGTTCTCTCTCTCTACTCGCTCTGCCAAACACTGTGTTCTCTCTCTATACTCGCTCTGCCAAACACTGTGTTCTCTCTCTATACTCGCTCTGCCAAACACTGTGTTCTCTCTCTCTACTCGCTCTGCCAAACACTGTGTTCTCTCTCTCTACTCGCTCTGCCAAACACTGTGTTCTCTCTCTACTCGCTCTGCCAAACACTGTGTTCTCTCTCTATACTCGCTCTGCCAAACACTGTGTTCTCTCTCTATACTCGCTCTGCCAAACACTGTGTTCTCTCTCTATACTCGCTCTGCCAAACACTGTGTTCTCTCTCTATACTCGCTCTGCCAAACACTGTGTTCTCTCTCTATACTCGCTCTGCCAAACACTGTGTTCTCTCTCTATACTCGCTCTGCCAAACACTGTGTTCTCTCTCTATACTCGCTCTGCCAAACACTGTGTTCTCTCTCTATACTCGCTCTGCCAAACACTGTGTTCTCTCTCTCTACTCGCTCTGCCAAACACTGTGTTCTCTCTCTATACTCGCTCTGCCAAACACTGTGTTCTCTCTCTATACTCGCTCTGCCAAACACTGTGTTCTCTCTCTATACTCGCTCTGCCAAACACTGTGTTCTCTCTCTCTACTCGCTCTGCCAAACACTGTGTTCTCTCTCTCTACTCGCTCTGCCAAACACTGTGTTCTCTCTCTCTACTCGCTCTGCCAAACACTGTGTTCTCTCTCTCTACTCGCTCTGCCAAACACTGTGTTCTCTCACTCGCTCTACTCGCTCTGCCAAACACTGTGTTCTCTCGCTCTACTCGCTCTGCCAAACACTGTGTTCTCTCTCTATACTCGCTCTGCCAAACACTGTGTTCTCTCTCTCTACTCGCTCTGCCAAACACTGTGTTCTCTCTCTCTACTCGCTCTGCCAAACACTGTGTTCTCTCTCTCTACTCGCTCTGCCAAACACTGTGTTCTCTCTCTCTACTCGCTCTGCCAAACACTGTGTTCTCTCTCTCTACTCGCTCTGCCAAACACTGTGTTCTCTCTCTATACTCGCTCTGCCAAACACTGTGTTCTCTCTCTCTATACTCGCTCTGCCAAACACTGTGTTCTCTCTCTATACTCGCTCTGCCAAACACTGTGTTCTCTCTCTCTCTACTCGCTCTGCCAAACACTGTGTTCTCTCTCTCTATACTCGCTCTGCCAAACACTGTGTTCTCTCTCTATACTCGCTCTGCCAAACACTGTGTTCTCTCTCTCTACTCGCTCTGCCAAACACTGTGTTCTCTCTCTATACTCGCTCAGCCAAACACTGTGTTCTCTCTCTATACTCGCTCTGCCAAACACTGTGTTCTCTCTCTCTACTCGCTCTGCCAAACACTGTGTTCTCTCTCTACTCGCTCTGCCAAACACTGTGTTCTCTCCACTCGCTCTGCCAAACACTGTGTTCTCTCTCTATACTCGCTCTGCCAAACACTGTGTTCTCTCTCTCTACTCGCTCTGCCAAACACTGTGTTCTCTCTCTCTGCTCGCTCTGCCAAACACTGTGTTCTCTCTCTCTACTCGCTCTGCCAAACACTGTGTTCTCTCTCTATACTCGCTCTGCCAAACACTGTGTTCTCTCTCTATACTCGCTCTGCCAAACACTGTGTTCTCTCTCTCTACTCGCTCTGCCAAACACTGTGTTCTCTCTCTCTACTCGCTCTGCCAAACACTGTGTTCTCTCTCTATACTCGCTCTGCCAAACACTGTGTTCTCTCTCTATACTCGCTCTGCCAAACACTGTGTTCTCTCTCTACTCGCTCTGCCAAACACTGTGTTCTCTCTCTCTACTCGCTCTGCCAAACACTGTGTTCTCTCTCTATACTCGCTCTGCCAAACACTGTGTTCTCTCTCTCTACTCGCTCTGCCAAACACTGTGTTCTCTATACTCGCTCTACTCGCTCTGCCAAACACTGTGTTCTCTCCACTCGCTCTACTCGCTCTGCCAAACACTGTGTTCTCTCCACTCGCTCTACTCGCTCTGCCAAACACTGTGTTCTCTCCACTCGCTCTACTCGCTCTGCCAAACACTGTGTTCTCTCTCTCTACTCGCTCTGCCAAACACTGTGTTCTCTCTATACTCGCTCTGCCAAACACTGTGTTCTCTCCACTCGCTCTGCCAAACACTGTGTTCTCTCTCTATACTCGCTCTGCCAAACACTGTGTTCTCTCTCTCTACTCGCTCTGCCAAACACTGTGTTCTCTCTCTCTGCTCGCTCTGCCAAACACTGTGTTCTCTCTCTCTACTCGCTCTGCCAAACACTGTGTTCTCTCTCTATACTCGCTCTGCCAAACACTGTGTTCTCTCTCTATACTCGCTCTGCCAAACACTGTGTTCTCTCTCTCTACTCGCTCTGCCAAACACTGTGTTCTCTCTCTCTACTCGCTCTGCCAAACACTGTGTTCTCTCTCTATACTCGCTCTGCCAAACACTGTGTTCTCTCTCTATACTCGCTCTGCCAAACACTGTGTTCTCTCTCTCTACTCGCTCTGCCAAACACTGTGTTCTCTCTCTATACTCGCTCTGCCAAACACTGTGTTCTCTCTCTATACTCGCTCTGCCAAAACACTGTGTTCTCTCTCTCTATACTCGCTCTGCCAAACACTGTGTTCTCTCTCTCTATACTCGCTCTGCCAAACACTGTGTTCTCTCTCTCTATACTCGCTCTGCCAAACACTGTGTTCTCTCTCTCTATACTCGCTCTGCCAAACACTGTGTTCTCTCCTCTATACTCGCTCTGCCAAACACTGTGTTCTCTCTCTATACTCGCTCTGCCAAACACTGTGTTCTCTCTCTATACTCGCTCTGCCAAACACTGTGTTCTCTCTCTCTACTCGCTCTGCCAAACACTGTGTTCTCTCTCTATACTCGCTCTGCCAAACACTGTGTTCTCTCTCTCTACTCGCTCTGCCAAACACTGTGTTCTCTCTCTCTACTCGCTCTGCCAAACACTGTGTTCTCTCTCTCTGCTCGCTCTGCCAAACACTGTGTTCTCTCTCTCTACTCGCTCTGCCAAACACTGTGTTCTCTCTCTATACTCGCTCTGCCAAACACTGTGTTCTCTCTCTATACTCGCTCTGCCAAACACTGTGTTCTCTCTCTCTACTCGCTCTGCCAAACACTGTGTTCTCTCTCTATACTCGCTCTGCCAAACACTGTGTTCTCTCTCTCTACTCGCTCTGCCAAACACTGTGTTCTCTCTCTCTACTCGCTCTGCCAAACACTGTGTTCTCTCTCTCTACTCGCTCTGCCAAACACTGTGTTCTCTCTCTATACTCGCTCTGCCAAACACTGTGTTCTCTCTCTATACTCGCTCTGCCAAACACTGTGTTCTCTCTCTCTACTCGCTCTGCCAAACACTGTGTTCTCTCTCTCTACTCGCTCTGCCAAACACTGTGTTCTCTCTCTATACTCGCTCTGCCAAACACTGTGTTCTCTCCACTCGCTCTACTCGCTCTGCCAAACACTGTGTTCTCTCCAAAGCATCCATAATTGAGGGGTATGCGCGTGACATCATCATCGTACCCGGACGTTATGCGGGAACACCTACTGACTGACCTACTGACCTATACTGACCTACTGACTGACCTACTGACTGACCTACTGACCTATACTGACCTACTGACTGACCTACTGACTGACCTACTGACCTATACTGACCTACTGACTGACCTACTGACCTATACTGACCTACTGACTGACCTACTGACTGACCTACTGACTGACCTACTGACCTATACTGACCTACTGACTGACCTACTGACTGACCTACTGACCTATACTGACCTACTGACTGACCTACTGACTGACCTACTGACCTATACTGACCTACTGACTGACCTACTGACCTATACTGACCTACTGACTGACCTACTGACTGACCTACTGACTGACCTACTGACTGACCTACTGACTGACCTACTGACCTATACTGACCTACTGACTGACCTACTGACTGACCTACTGACCTATACTGACCTACTGACTGACCTACTGACTGACCTACTGACTGACCTACTGACTGACCTACTGACTGACCTACTGACCTACACTGACCTACTGACCTATACTGACCTACTGACTGACCTATACTGACCTATACTGACCTACTGACTGACATACTGACTGTGGAACACCTACTGACTGACCTACTGACCTATACTGACCTACTGACTGACCTATACTGACCTATACTGACCTATACTGACCTACTGACTGACCTATACTGACCTATACTGACCTACTGACTGACCTACTGACTGACCTACTGACTGACCTACTGACCTATACTGACCTATACTGACCTACTGACCTATACTGACCTACTGACTGACCTATACTGACCTATACTGACCTACTGACTGACATACTGACTGTGGAACACCTACTGACTGACCTACTGACCTATACTGACCTATACTGACCTACTGACTGACCTACTGACCTATACTGACCTATACTGACCTACTGACCTATACTGACCTATACTGACCTACTGACTGACCTACTGACCTATACTAACCTACTGACTGACCTACTGACCTATACTGACCTATACTGACCTACTGACCTATACTGACCTATACTGATCTACTGACTGACCTACTGACCTATACTAACCTACTGACTGACCTACTGACCTATACTGACCTACTGACCTATACTGACCTACTGACTGACCTACTGACCTATACTGACCTACTGACCTATACTGACCTACTGACTGACCTACTGACCTATACTGACCTACTGACTGACATACTGACTGACCTACTGACCTATACTGACCTACTGACCTATACTGACCTACTGACTGACCTACTGACCTA
>NC_139704.1:48657285-48664785 GCF_964188405.1 Protomyctophum parallelum | reverse complement strand
GTGAATGTAATGCACAATCTATGTAAAGGTGTGTGAATGTTTGTGTGTGAATGGGGTGAATGTAATGCACAATCTATGTAAAGGTGTGCGAATGTGTGTGTGAATGGGTGAATGTAATGCACAATCTATGTAAAGGTGTGTGAATGTGTGTGTGTGAATGGGGTGAATGTAATGCACAATCTATGTAAAGGTGTGCGAATGTGTGTGTGAATGGGTGAATGTAATGCACAATCTATGTAAAGGTGTGTGAATGTGGGTATGAATGGGTGAATGTAATGCACAATATATGTAAAGGTGTGTGAATGTGTGTGTGAATGGGTGAATGTAATGCACAATCTATGTAAAAGTGTGTGAATGTGGGTATGAATGGGTGAATGTAATGCACAATCTATGTAAAGGTGTGTGAATGTGTGTGTGAATGGGTGAATGTAATGCACAATCTATGTAAAGGTGTGTGAATGTGGGTATGAATGGGTGAATGTAATGCACAATCTATGTAAAGGTGTGTGAATGTGTGTGTGAATGGGTGAATGTAATGCACAATCTATGTAAAGGTGTATGAATGTGTGTGTGAATGGGTGAATGTAATGCACAATCTATGTAAAGGTGTGTGAATGTGGGTATGAATGGGTGAATGTAATGCACAATCTATGTAAAGGTGTGTGAATGTGTGTGTGAATGGGTGAATGTAATGCACAATCTATGTAAAAGTGTGTGAATGTGGGTATGAATGGGTGAATGTAATGCACAATCTATGTAAAGGTGTGTGAATGTGGGTATGAATGGGTGAATGTAATGCACAATCTATGTAAAGGTGTGTGAATGTGTGTGTGAATGGATGAATGTAATGCACAATCTCTGTAAAGGTGTGTGAATGTGTGTGTGAATGGGTGAATGTAATGCACAATCTATGTAAAAGGTGTGTGAATGTGTGTGTGAATGGGGTGAATGTAATGCACAATCTATGTAAAGGTGTGTGAATGTGTGTGTGAATGGGTGAATGTAATGCACAGTCTATGTAAAGGTGTATGAAGTGTGTGTGAATGGGTGAATGTAATGCACAGTCTATGTAAAGGTGTATGAATTGTGTGTGAATGGGTGAATGTAATGCACAATCTATGTAAAGGTGTATGAATTGTGTGTGAATGGGTGAATGTAATGCACAATCTATGTAAAAGGTGTGTGAATGTGTGTGTGAATGGGGTGAATGTAATGCACAATCTATGTAAAGGTGTGTGAATGTGTGTGTGAATGGGTGAATGTAATGCACAATCTATGTAAAGGTGTGTGAATTGTGTGTGAATGGGTGAATGTAATGCACAGTCTATGTAAAGGTGTATGAATTGTGTGTGAATGGGTGAATGTAATGCACAATCTATGTAAAAGGTGTGTGAATGTGTGTGTGAATGGGGTGAATGCAATGCACAATCTATGTAAAGGTGTGTGAATGTGTGTGTATGAATGGGTGAATGTAATGCACAGTCTATGTAAAGGTGTGTGAATGTGTGTGTGAATGGGTGAATGTAATGCACAATCTATGTAAAGGTGTGTGAATGTGTGTGTGAATGGGTGAATGTAATGCACAATCTATGTAAAGGTGTGTGAATGTGTGTGTATGAATGGGTGAATGTAATGCACAATCTATGTAGAGGTGTATGAATGTGTGTGTGAATGGGTGAATGTAATGCACAATATATGTAAAGGTGTGTGAATGTGTGTGTGAATGTGTGAATGCAATGCACAATCTCTGTAAAGGTGTATGAATGTGTGTGTGAATGGGTGAATGTAATGCACAATCTATGTAAAGGTGTGTGAATGTGTGTGTGAATGGGTGAATGTAATGCACAGTCTATGTAAAGGTGTGTGAATGTGTGTGTGTGAATGGGTGAATGTAATGCACAATCTCTGTAAAGCGCCTTGGATAAAGGCGCTATATATAAATGCACCGTTTACCATTTATCTTCTAAATCATGACAGTTTTCTTGAAAAACCCTGTGTTTCTGTGTCAGTTCATGGTGCTCAACCTTTTTCATGTCAAGAAGCCCCAAGATTAAATGTAATTGGTCGCCTTGTAGACTTAGATAGCATTTGATACAGACTTATAGCATGTTATGTAGACAGCACTATAATTGCATTGTATGTAGTCATAGCACGTCATAGTACATACAGTACTGTCCCCTTCGTCTGTACCAGGCCAGTACCTAGAGGTACCTATAGGTTTTTAAAAGAACCTGGGTACCTCTGGAAGCCACACCTCTGATGGGTGTGGTTTAGTCTTAAGGGGTGTGTTTTTTTCACCCACTGTGTAATATAATAAACGGACAGTAGGTGGCAGTAGGACAGTAGGACAGAGGCCAGAGCAACAATATTTGCCTCTGAGATGTAGTGGAGTAGAAGTAAAAGTATTGGAATTCATGAATACTAAAGTAAAGTACAAATGCCTCAAAATTGTACAGTACTTAAGTAAATGCACTTACTTTCCACCACTGTGGAATGGTGAGTGACTTTCTTAATATCATTTAAATATAAAAACTTAAATTAATAGGTTTACCATGCATGCCAAAATAGGATCTTTTCAATGGTTTTGTGATGTCATCAGGAGTAAGTCAGTAACAGTTTATATTTACCCCTGACTGTCACTAGGCTCTTTGAATATGCTTTCTCAAAGCCTGTATCTGTTTAAGAGTAATAAAACAAGTCTAAGGTTTAATCCAGGGGTTTTCAACTGATTATGAACCAGGGACCACCACCCTGACTGAAACTTAACCTGGGGACCACCACCCTGACTGAGAATCAACCTGGGGACCACCACCCTGACTGACAATTAACCTGGGGACCACCACCCTGACTGAGAATCAACCTGGGGACCACCACCCTGACTGAAAATCAACCTGGGGACCACCACCCTGACTGAAAATTAACCTGGGGACCACCACCCTGACTGAGAATCAACCTGGGGACCACCACCCTGACTGAAAATCAACCTGGGGACCACCACCCTGACTGAGAATCAACCTGGGGACCACCACCCTGACTGAGAATCAACCTGGGGACCACCACCCTGACTGAAACTTAACCTGGGGACCACCACCCTGACTGAGAATCAACCTGGGGACCACCACCCTGACTGAGAATCAACCTGGGGACCACCACCCTGACTGACAATTAACCTGGGGACCACCACCCTGACTGAGAATCAACCTGGGGACCACCACCCTGACTGAAAATCAACCTGGGGACCACCACCCTGACTGAAAATTAACCTGGGGACCACCACCCTGACTGAGAATCAACCTGGGGACCACCACCCTGACTGAAAATCAACCTGGGGACCACCACCCTGACTGAGAATCAACCTGGGGACCACCACCCTGACTGAGAATCAACCTGGGGACCACCACCCTGACTGAAACTTAACCTGGGGACCACCACCCTGACTGAGAATCAACCTGGGGACCACCACCCTGACTGAGAATCAACCTGGGGACCACCACCCTGACTGAAACTTAACCTGGGGACCACCACCCTGACTGAGAATCAACCTGGGGACCACCACCCTGACTGAAAATCAACCTGGGGACCACCACCCTGACTGAAAATTAACCTGGGGACCACCACCCTGACTGAGAATCAACCTGGGGACCACCACCCTGACTGAGAATCAACCTGGGGACCACCACCCTGACTGACAATTAACCTGGGGACCACCACCCTGACTGAGAATCAACCTGGGGACCACCACCCTGACTGAGAATCAACCTGGGGACCACCACCCTGACTGACAATTAACCTGGGGACCACCACCCTGACTGAGAATCAACCTGGGGACCACCACCCTGACTGAAACTTAACCTGGGGACCACCACCCTGACTGAGAATCAACCTGGGGACCACCACCCTGACTGAAAATCAACCTGGGGACCACCACCCTGACTGAGAATCAACCTGGGGACCACCACCCTGACTGAAACTTAACCTGGGGACCACCACCCTGACTGAGAATCAACCTGGGGACCACCACCCTGACTGCGCTCAACTCCAATCCACTCCGTTTGGTGTTATAATAATTTATAACTTGTTTGTAAAATTAATGAGGGGAAGGGGAGAATGCTGACCATTTGGTTGCCCTACTCGTAGGATATCTCCCGACGAGAGTGCTGATTGATTGACTGATTTAATAGTTTATTGAACATAAATGTTATAACAGTCCAAAACAAAAGCATATAGCACCAAAAACGTTTTCATTTAGGCATGACATAAAGAATTACATATACTGTCACTAGGCTCTTTGAATATGCTTTCTCAAAGCCTGTATCTGTTTAAGAGTAATAAAACAAGTCTAAGGTTTAATCCTATTTAAAGAAATAGGCCTATCAGTTTTTTTTCTTCCTGAAAACCCTAAAAAAAATAACTTAGGCATAACTAAAAAAACATTGCATGGATGCACCTGGGACGTATCCTCAGTGATGTATCCTGAGGTCATTATTTTAAGAAGAAGACAACATTGAAGTGACATAATGGACACATTCCTTTGTTTTGTTTTGTCTTGTTTGATTATTGTTCAATGACATTCATTTGGAAAACTGCTTTGGGGTTAAGCAGAGGAATATACTGAGGGTGGAACCCCCCCCCCCCCACTCTCTCTCTCTCTGTAGGCTGACTACTGTATACAATTAACATAACCTGTTTGGCTAGACACTGGGGAGAGAGAGTCAAATACTACTAAAAGATTGCAACAGACTAGCATTTTTAATCAGCACAAACCAGGACATGCTAAATACAGGCATGTTTGGGTACAGAGCCTGCTTTTAACTAATTCAGATGGCATTTGGCATTTGGGGTCCTCAGAACAGATTGTTCAAAGACTGAGCTTAAATCTGAATTTGCTACACCAAATCATAAGAAAACAAAAAGAAAGCTATCTCACACACTGGAACAGATCTACTCAAAACCAGAGCAAAATGGAATGCTATTTAGCTCTAAACAGGGAATACACATTAGTAGAATACTTGAGCACAGTAACTGACCCAAAACTAAGGAAAACTTTAACTCAATATAGACTCAGTGAACACAGTCTTGCGAGGAGAGCACAGTTGGCACCCTGACACCATTGTTTGGGACACAGCTAAAGGTGTTGAATGCGCCGTGGGGGGTCGGGTAATATGAACTGTCTTGCCAGTAAACTGAAGTTCCCTGGCAAGTATTAAATTAAATTCGTATTTAACATCATTAAATACGAATTAAAATACTCTATATTCTCTTGCATCCAAAGAGCCTAAAGTATTACCGATTTCCAATACTTTTACTTCTACTCCACATCTCAGAGGCAAATATTGTAATTTGGCAGGCAGACAGACCCTTACTATCAATCTATTTTTTAAAAACCTCCTTTTTCAGCATTGAGGGCTATATAATTATAATTTAGGCCAATATCTTGGTTTGTAAAGAAAAACACTTGTTTCCCAATAAGTCACTTTTATTTTCTATAAATAACAAATCAAAATGAGAATAATAAAAGGTTTAACAACTTTGGGTTTTATGCCCTAACATTTTTTAAATGTTTCTTTAAGATGAGATGACTTGTAACATTCTTGTTAAGCTCTAAGTAAGTAAAAGAAAAAAAGAGACAAATAGTAAATACAAAGTTCAACCAAACAATTACGTTTTTTGGCTGTTACAAATTCTTCTACTTTGTAGAATGTTCACATTGTTTGAACAGGTAAGACTATAAGAGCGAAAGTGTGACTACTAGTTAGTGCAATTTGATCTGCATGGCTCAGCCCTTCAGTGATTTGTGCCCTCACTTTATCATACTGTACATGCCAGGCAACACACGTGTGGTCATATGCGACCTGCATGGCATTTTGTAACGTGGTTCTGCAACTCTCTAAGCCCTTCCAGCCTTTCAAAGTGTGGTGTTAGTTGGATTCGGGGGTTGAGGCCAAGTAGTAGCCTGACCAGCTTATTAGCATGTCTAAAGAGACACTTGAAGCTGGAGATCCTATCATATCGTTCTCAACCTGTGGGACCCCAGATGACAGTGAAGTGACAATTTAAGGACTTTTAAGACTTTTATAATGCCTCAAAGGCTCTAAAAGAAAAAATACCATTACTGCATCAAAAGTAATCAGCAAACCATGCTATAAAAACTGGTCAAACTGGTGAAAATAGCCGATCTACAAGTTCACAACGAGCTTGTAGATTGGCTATTTTCACAATATTTATCTGTGGAACCATTCTGTTGCTTGTCTGGGTGGGGGATCCCCAGTTCAATTATGATTACTTTGGGGGTCCTCAGAACAGGGGGTCCTCTCAAAAAAAATTACAAGATATATTGTGCCAGTTCAATTCTTGTTGGGAGCGTACCTATGTTCCCCAGGTTCTATGTTCCCCACCATGCAAAAAAGGTTCTTTGTTGAATATTTTGTTTTACATGCTGTAATTATACAGTTTGGCTGATTATTCCAATGAATTGGATTCAGTTGTAAAAAGAGCTGGCTTATTTAGTGGGTGGAAGGGGCCCGGTTGAAAAGTAATATAAAGTAATATGTAACTATATTACTCTTGATTCCAAGTAATAAGTAATGTCATAGTATTACTATTTCTAATGAGTAATAAGTAAAGTAAACATATTACTCTTAAGTAATATTGCCCCAGATGACAGTTGGTAACCATTTGGTTACCAACGCTCCATCATTTAGGCTGCATATGGGGACCACCTGGAATCCCCCCAAGGACCACTGGTGGTCCCCAGACCACCTGGAACCCCCCCAAGGACCACTGGTGGTCCCCGGACCACCTGGAACCCCCCCAAGGACCACTGGTGGTCCCCGGACCACCTGGAACCCCCTCGAGGGCCACTGGTGGTCCCCGGACCACCTGGAACCCCCCCAAGGACCACTGGTGGTCCCCGGACCACCTGGAACCCCCTCGAGGACCACTGGTGGTCCCCGGACCACCTGGAACCCCCTCGAGGGCCACTGGTGGTCCCCGGACCACCTGGAACCCCCTCAAGGACCACTGGTGGTCCCCGGACCACCTGGAACCCCCTCAAGGACCACTGGTGGTCCCCGGACCACTGGTTGAGAACCACTTATTTAAATGCACTAAGGGGGTAGCTTCATCTCTCTGCTAAGGGGGTCCCTGCTTCATATCTCTCTCAGCTAAGGGGGGTCCCTGCTTCATCTCTCTCTCAGCTAAGGGGTCCCTGCTTCATCTCTCTCTCAGCTAAGGGGGTCCCTGCTTCATCTCTCTCAGCTAAGGGGGTCCCTGCTTCATCTCTCTCTCAGCTAAGGGGGTCCCTGCTTCATCTCTCTCTCAGCTAAGGGGGTCCCTGCTTCATCTCTCTCAGCTAAGGGGGTCCCTGCTTCATCTCTCTCAGCTAAGGGGGTCCCTGCTTCATCTCTCTCTCAGCTAAGGGGTCCCTGCTTCATCTCTCTCTCAGCTAAGGGGGTCCCTGCTTCATCTCTCTCTCAGCTAAGGGGGTCCCTGCTTCATCTC
>NC_139704.1:48647285-48649785 GCF_964188405.1 Protomyctophum parallelum | reverse complement strand
CTGTTTGTCTCCTATGAGACACAGACTGAGTAGAAGAAAATCATGCCATTTTACCATGATTATTAGTGAGGACCTATTATATGAAGATAGGTTGAAAAGTGGTGAAGTGGTCCTTTAATCAACAGCCGTAGTGAATGGCACGTCATTCATCGATAGGAATTTACATGTATCTGCCCTTGTGGTCTCCAGATGTATATTTCAATTAAGCACAAACCACTTAGATTATATTGTTCCACGTACCGTGCTAACCCATTCTGAACGGGAACCCATTTTGGTGTTAGCATCATGTCATGCTTTAGCTATTGAAAAATAGCAGATCTACAAGCTCGTAGCGCGCCACCGAGTGGCGCGCTACGAGCTTGTAGGTCTGCTATTTTTTGAAAAATCGAAGAACGACTGACATTTTTAGAATCTGATCTCAGGTCAGAATGGGTTCATCAGACCAGTGTGTGTCCAGTGGAAACCTCGTATGAATCTGATCTCTCAGGTCAGAATGGGCTAAAGTACAACCATTGTCTTTCTCCTGGGCTGGAACCTCAAATGACTCCCCTGGCCTGCCCTGCGTCCTGGCATAATGCTGTGGTCGCTCTGAACGGGCAGACTCTGGGAGCAGAGCTTACATGAATTTGATTTCCAACCGAAGAGGCACTTTAAAAATAGCCTTGGCGAGTGCTTTTGGAATGGACATGGCCGGGCCAAGAAAGCCATTTACCCTGGGATTCATTAAACCCATTGCACTCTCTCTGGCAAGCCTTTGCATTTGAGTTCAACTTGGGTCTAACGTTTTTTCTTTTTTTTTTATTGTTTCTCTACCGTCTTTTCTTCCGCAGACACTTTTTGGCAGTTCTGTGCTGTCGCTTTCCACGGATACAGAGTATATGCACATGCATGACTTTCCCATCAGGACACCACCCCCCCCCCCCCCCCTCATCTAGACTGAGTGGCAGAACATTGAGCAGCATTTATGGAGTGTTGGAGTTTGGAAGCGCTCGTTGTAAATCACTCAACCGTCCTGCCGTACCACCTGTTTCTAAACGTCACATAATGCAGGAGGCAGCAAAATGTTGTGTTATATTGATAACACGCACTTCCAAACTCTGACACTTCAAATGCAGGGCGGAAAGTAGCTCATTACGTTTCTATGGTGGATTTTTATGAAACAAAAACTAGAAAGAGGATAATTCAAGGTTTTCGTTCAGCTGCAATGTTGGTGAGTTTAACATTGTTTTAATGCAATCAGACAGGACTTTAATGTTGGTGAGTTTAACATTGTTTAATGCGATCAGACAGGACTTTAATAGCAGTGGAATATCTATAATGAAAACTATGCATATATACTTTAGAGTGCTATGTCTACATAAAATGCTATATCTAAGCAGAGGCGTATTTACAATAAGGCTCCCCAGAATTATTTTAAAACTGTAAATTAACCCATTCTGACCTGAGATCAGATTCATACGAGGTTTCCACTGGACACACACTGGTCTGATGAACCCATTCTGACCTGAGATCAGATTCATACGAGGTTTCCACTGGACACACACTGGTCTGATTAACCCATTCTGACCTGAGATCAGATTCTAAAAATGTCATCGTTCAGACTCGAGTGGCAGAACACTTGCCAGCTCATTTATAGGCGTGCTTGAGTTTGGAAGCGCTAGTAGTAAATCACTCAACCGTCCTGCCGTACACTGTTTCTAAACGTCACATAATGCAAGGCCGGCAGAACACAGTTGCCTGCCTTATATCTGATAACACGCCACTTCCAAACTCTGACACTTCAATATGCAGGGCGGAAAGTAGCTCATTACGTTTCTATGGTGGATTTTTATGAAACAAAAACTAGAAAGAGGATAATCAAGGTTTTCGTTCAGCTGCAATGTTGGTGAGTTTAACATTGTTTTAATGCAATCAGACAGGACTTTAATGTTGGTGAGTTTAACAATGTTTAATGCGATCAGACAGGACTTTAATAGCCAGTGGAATATCTATAATGAAACTATGCATATATACTTTAGAGTGCTATGTCTACATAAAATGCTATATCTAAGCAGAGGCGTATTTACAATAAGGCTCCCCAGAATTATTTTAAAACTGTAAATTAACCCCATTCTGACCTGAGATCAGATTCATACGAGGTTTCCACTGGACACACACTGGTCTGATGAACCCATTCTGACCTGAGATCAGATTCATACGAGGTTTCCACTGGACACACACTGGTCTGATTAACCCATCTGACCTGAGATCAGATTCTAAAATGTCAGTCGTCCTTCGATTTTTCAAAAATAGCAGACCTACAAGCTCATAGCGCGCCACTCGGTGGCACGCTATGAGCTTGTAGATCTGCTATTTTTCAATAAGCTAAAGCATAACATGGATGTGGGTTCCCCGCAGAATGGGTTAAACATAATTCAAGGCGGCAAAATGAACACATCTTTGCCTGCCCCAAAATGTAATTCCTGAAACGCCACTGCATCTATAAGTCTAGTACATAAAT
>NC_139704.1:48568459-48647085 GCF_964188405.1 Protomyctophum parallelum | reverse complement strand
CGTGGAGTACCGCTGTCCCGAGTGCGACAAGGTCTTCAGCTGCCCCGCCAACCTGGCCTCGCACCGCCGCTGGCACAAGCCGCGTCCTCCGGTCAACGGGGACACCACCACCACCACCACCACCAAGAGCCCGGCGGCGGTGTCGGGGGAACGGGGGCTCGTCGGTCAGTCCCTGGAGACGGAGGGCAAAGAGAACAGCACCTCGGCGTGGTGGACAGCTCCTCCCGGCCCCGGCCAGAGAAACCAGCACATCGGCTGTGGTGGACAGCTCCTCCCGGCCACGGCCAGAGAACCAGCTCCTCGGCGTGGTGGACAGCTCCTCCCGGCCCCGGCCAGAGAACCAGTTCCTCGGCGTGGGTGGACAGCTCCTCCCGGCCCCGGCCAGAGAACCAGCTCCTCGGCGTGGTGGACAGCTCCTCCCGGCCCCGGCCAGAGAACCAGCACCTCGGCGTGGTGGACAGCTCCTCCCGGCCCCGGCCAGAGAACCAGCACCTCGGCGTGGTGGACAGCTCTCCCGGCCCCGGCCAGAGACCAGCACCTCGGCGTGGTGGACAGCTCTCCCGGCCCCGGCCAGAGAACCAGCTCCTCGGCGTGGTGGACAGCTCCTCCCGGCCCCGGCCAGAGAACCAGCTCCTCGGCGTGGTGGACAGCTCCCCCCGGCCCCGGCCAGAGACCAGCACCTCGGCGTGGTGGACAGCTCCCCCCGGCTGCTCCGTCACGGCAGGTCCATTATTTGGACATAATCGGCCATTATTATTATTATTAAAAATATGATTATTATTTATTTATGTTTTATTTTTTCATGTCAATTTACAATTTAGCATTTAGCAGACGCTCTTTAATCCAGAGAGACTTACATTAAGCAAGAACAAAAAACAAAGCATGGGAATTCATCACATACATAAAAAGTACTTATCATGAAACATTGCATAAGATAAGAATGTTATAATATATAATGATAATGAAACTATAAACTATACTATACTATGAAGTGCTATGACTGCATAAATGCAATTCTAGTGCTGTCTAGGTTATGTAGGTCGACATAAAGTGCTATCTAAATCATGTACCTTCCTTGAAGTATAAATTAGTATTTTGTTTTAGTTTTTAGTTTTTTTTTGGGGGGGGGGGGGGTCGATCTACAAGCTCAGTGTTCACAAACAGCTGTTTTTCTTATAGCCTACATTTATTTGCATTATTGGTGCATATATATATATATATATATATATATATATATATAACATAACATATAACATAACTCATAACTCATTTTTGAGGTTTTTGATTTTCTTTATTTTTTGCATGAATCAGTGCTATTGAACTTGAACACCCGTTACGTCTGCGTGTTGTTTCGAAAATAATGAAACCAGAACCTCTTAAAGCTGCTGTGTGGAAATAATAAAAAATAACATGGTGAATGACATCTTGATCAGTTCTAGGAGGGGGGAGGGGGGCTTTTTAAATGATTTCCACACAACAGCTCTGAGGTATATTAATGACATAGTAAAATGTTGAAAATGAGTGGAATGCCCCTTTAAGTCGATGGACCCTCAAACTGTCTGCTATAAGCAATTAACTCCACACCTCTCCCCCTCTCAAACTGTCTGCTATAAAAGCAGCTAACTCCACCACCTCTCCCCCTCTCAAACTGTCTGCTATAAAGCAGCTAACTCCACCACCTCTCCCCCTCTCAAACTGTCTGCTAAAGCAACTAACTCCACCACCTCTCCCCCGCTGTGGTTTCTTACCACAGCAGCGATATGCTAGATATGTTAGATATATGTTAGATATTTGTTATTCACATGTTCAACATTCAATGGCAAAATGTGACCAGATTTGACTGAGAGCCTGCCATCGTGCAAACTCCAGCTTTTCACCAGAGGAGAAAAACCTTTTATTTCCAATGGCAGTCCCTCAGTCAAACTTAGTCACAAATGTTCGATGACGACAACTAAAATGTGGCGCTCGTTTCACAACCCCTCCCCCCTCTACTCCAGGTCTGGAGACAGCCCCGACGGCGGCGACAGCTTGGCTCCGCCTCCTCCTCCTCCTCCTCCTCCCCCCCATTACGCCCCGCCCTCCTCCCGCTACCCCGCAGACCGCTGTCTGGACCTGCAGCGCGTCAGAGCGGCGGACAGCCCTCCGTCCAGCCTCCTGATGCAGACCGCCAACGGCGAGGAGGACCATAAGCGGCCGCTGTCTCCGCTGTCTCCGCTGTCTCAGGAGGTGTACGAGTGCCGCTACTGCGGCAAGAAGTTCCGCCGCCAGGCCTACCTCAGGAAACACCTCGCGGCGCACGAGCTGTCGGCGTCCTCTCCCCCTCCTCCTCCTCCTCCTCCTCCGTACGGCGCTGAGCAGCAGTCGTGCGGTGGCGGTGGCATCGACGCCGTGGCGCCTCAGATCTTCCCGTGCCACCTGTGTGGCGCCCGCTTCCCCTCGGCCGACGTCCAGGACAAGCACCGCCTGTGGCACGCCACGAGGGACGAGGTGCTGGCGGGATCAACGCTCATGGCGGGGTTCGGCTCCGGCACGAGGCCGGAGCTGCTCCTGCACCACCACCAGAACCACCTCCACCAGGGGGCGCTCCACCCCCACCACCACAGGGACGAGAGCAGCAGCGGGGAGCAGCACCACGAGCAGCAGATCTTCAGCTGTAAACACTGTCCGTCTACGTTCTACAGCTCGCCGGGCCTGACGCGTCACATCAACAAGGCCCATCCCACCGAGACCCGCACGGTCATGCTGCTGCAGATGGCCGTCAGACCGTGAACGATGCTTAAGGAGACCTACGTCGAAAAGTCTTCAAAATCCTGACAGTTGAAAAACCTCATGTTTCTGTATCAGTGGTGCTCAATGTTTCATGTCAAGGACCCCAAAAACTATATGTAATATGCCTCCCCCCCCCCCACCACCGGGGGCTCGTCTCTCCGTGTGCGTTTGAAATAACCATTATAAATATTTAGTATATTGACAGTCATAATATATGAGTTCTCAGGGTGAGTGTGTGTGTGCGTGTGTACGTGCCTGCGTGTGTGTGTGCATGTTGCAGTGCAGCCATTACATGGTCAACACACGTTAGTATTGAACTTGGTGTAACGCAGAGTGTGTGTAGTCAGTAGTTATGCGTGAATATCTTCTCTTATGGGGGGGGGGGGTTCATTCTGACCTGAGATCAGATTCTAAAAATGTCTTCTACATCCCGACAGTTTTCATTCTGACCTGAGATCAGATTCTAAAAAATGTCTTC
Source organism: Protomyctophum parallelum (assembly GCF_964188405.1). NCBI lineage: Eukaryota > Metazoa > Chordata > Actinopteri > Myctophiformes > Myctophidae > Protomyctophum > Protomyctophum parallelum. The sequence continues at coordinate 48,643,838 of NC_139704.1, read as the reverse complement.
TATGTCAGTCATCTGTCTGTTCCATCTCTCCATCCCCTGAAGTACGCAACCTGGGTGTCATCCTGGACTCTACCCTCTCCTTTCAATCCCACATCAAATCTGTCACTAAATCTGCCTTCTTCCACCTCAAAAACATTTCCAGACTCCGCCCCTCACTCCCAGACTCTGTTGCAGAGACCCTAATCCATGCATTCATCTCCTCCCGGCTGGATTACTGCAACGGTGTTCTGTTCGGCCTCCCCAAGAAGTCCCTTGACAGATTGCAGTACGTGCAAAACTCCGCTGCCAGAGTGCTCACCCGCACAAAACGCTGGCAGCACATCACCCCCACCCTCAAACACCTCCACTGGCTCCCGGTTAAGTTCCGCATTCATTACAAACTGCTCCTCCTCACCTACAAATCCCTCCATGCCCTTGCCCCACAGTACCTGACTGACCTCCTCAAGGACTACACCCCCCTGAGCGGAACCTGAGGTCTTCAGACATGGAACTCCTCACCATCCGTCACGCAAAACGGCGGACTCTCGGCGATAGAGCCTTCTACGTGGCAGCCCCTGCCCTCTGGAACTCTCTCTAGTGTAGATCCATAGATCCTCTCTAGTGTAGATCCATAGATCATCTCTAGTGTAGATCCATAGATCCTTCTACGTGGCAGCCCCTGCCCTCTGGAACTCTCTCCCCTTGGAGATCCGCCAGACTCCCACATTGAACTCTTTCAAGTCTGCACTGAAAATACATTTGTTCACTTTGGCTTTTGGCAACTAGTTTTGTTTTTTGTTTTTTGTCTTGTTAAGCGTCCTTGGGTTTCTTGAAAGGCGCTATATAAATCCAAGTTATTATTATTATTATTATTCAGTCGCTCTTCGATTTTTCAAAAATAGCAGACCTACAAGCTCATAGCGCGCGGTGGCGCGCTATGAGCTTGTAGATCTGCTATTTTTCAATAGCTAAAGCATAACATAGTGCTAACACCAAAAGGGGTTCCCGCCCAGAATGGGTAGTTCAACACACGACGAGCACAAAGGTGAGAAAAATGTAGAGGGTCCTTGGCCTTTTTTGGGGGATATTTAACATGGGACTTGATGATGACATTGGCCCTGACAACCTTCACACATGCAAAACAAATCGAATAATAATGGTGTCTAACATCCATGTTTATAATGTTTGTTTCAACAGCTCCAGCTGCCAAGAGGCGTCTTATTGCTCCGTCAAAGTTCTTGCTGCCTGCGTGTCCCTCCAGCCCAGCAGAGTCACAAGGTGAGAACAATTACTCAAGGGGAATTGATGAATAATTGTGTGTGTGTGTGTGTGTGTGTGTGTGTGTGTGTGTGTGTGTCAGTAAAACTAAATCAATAATCTTTATTTCAACAGATACAGCTCCCCCAGCAGTGGCTCCCATCCACCAAGATGAGGAAGCCTGCCCCCTTCCGCCCACCATTTTCCATCGCCCAACCACTTTGGCTGAGGAAGCCCCCCCGCTTCCTCCCAGTCCCACTACCTCCCCCATCACACTGCAAGAGGCCTCTGAGGCTGAGGAAGCCCCCCCTACATCCCCCCGCCTGCCAGATCCAACACCCTGAGCGCCCCTGAGAGATTGTGTGTGTGTGTGTGTGTGTGTGTGTGTGTGTGTGTGTGTGTGTGTGTGTGTGTGTGTGTGTGTGTGTGTGTGTGTGTGTGTGTGTGTGTGTTTGTGAGTGAGTGAGATTAATAAATGTTTGAACTTTTAGCTATGGTTGTTTTGTTTCTTTCAAGACTGGGGTTGGCCAGGGATATGTGTGAGGCACTGTCAATTTACAATTTACAATTTAGGCTTTTAGCAGACGCTCTTAATCAATGTTTGGGGAGGCACTTGGGGCCACTTCACAATATTTGTTAGGAAGTGGTACTTAATTGGGTGAAAAATGAATGGAAATGATACAAAATGGGGGTGCCCAATTCTGTATCACTTCCAATTCATTTCTCACCCTCAATTGTAGTTTTATGTTGTAACATAAAACGTAAACGTAAGAACCTAACAGTGGAATATATCTATCTAAGGAAACTATGCAGTGCCAAGTGCTATTTAAGTTACATAAGTTGAGCCTGCATACTCAAAACCTGAACCCCACAGATAATCTAGGTTGTATTGTCAAGAGGAAGGTGTGAGACATGACTCAACAATACAAATACATTTACGGCTGTTCAACCGGCTGCAAACCTGGCCATAACACCTCAACTGTGACAAAGGCTGATCACCTCTATGCGTATTTAATTGTACTGCAACAGCACAATCTGTCGCATGATTTTTTTATAGTGTATATTCTGCTACACTTGTATTCCTTCTTTTGTGACTTTAAACAATTCCTGATTTACTGTCAGCCAAAGGGTTATTTCTAGAGCTGGGACTCGATTAAAAAAATTAATCTAATTAATCAGAGGCTTTGCGATTAATTAATCTAGATTAATCGCATATCAATATTCACCCCGAGAACAGAGTGAATCAACGAATAGTGACAACAGGATACCACTCATTTTCAACATTGTACTGTCATTAATATACCTGTTGTGGAAATAATAATAAAAAGTCACCCCATTATGTGTTGCCTAGAACTGGAGGTCTGAAAAAAATTAGTAACAGATGTGGCCAGGTGGAGTTGAGCCTCAGGAGCCACCATAGGGACAGTCCACTTCCTCATTGACAATCAAGTGACTATTTAAAGGCCCTGTCATCTAGCCAACATCAGATGTTTGGTGAATGCTGCCGAGGGTCTCGAGACCTGGGTCTGCTACTGGGTTTTTATCTATACTAGTGCCAGGGTGAGTAACATGTCTCAAGACTGTTTTAATCATGTTTCATTCTGTATCTAAATGTAGCTGTTACCTTTCAGGTACTGTATGTTCATTATGAATCCAAACATATCTGTCATCATTCAGGTTGATGATTCATGTGCCCTAGCTGTGCTGACCTCTTTCATGTGGCAGGAGGGAATGTGAGGGCACATATGGACATTTAAAGGTATACAATCAAACAATTTGTTACAATTATTTATTTTGTCTATTTATATTGTGTACTAAATGTATGTTGTTCCCACTCCTTTAGATATAGCCACTGCTGTTTTGTTTTGTTTCTTTTGTTTAGTTTAAGTTTTTGTTGAGCCATTTCTGTTTCTTTCTGTTCATTGAGCCGTTTTCGTTTGTGTATTAATCTGTTGTTTTCTCCCCCCACATGGTGGCGAGTACCCTGCTACTGAACCTGTTGTATATGGATGCCGAAGGGAGCCGTTGGGTGAATTAGCTGACTGGCCGTATGGGTTGCGGCAAGTTAGGACCTCACGTTAGCCCACGAGTCACGACTAAGGTTTGGCTGTGAATGCGAGCACCTCTCTTCACGGTGTCGCTCCTGTCTTTTTCTTGCATGCTGTGTGCGTTGCTGTGTGTTTAGTTCTTTAATAGTTTGTTTCTTGGTCGTTCTTTGAGTAGATCTGCGCTTCTGGCTGCTTAGCTCCCCGTTGAGACTGGTCAGCTGTTGTGCCTAGTGGCCCCACTGGCTCCAAATACAACATTGTTTCCCCCTTTTAAACATTTAGTTTTGACCTGTGTATTGGCTTTAGTAGCCTACAGTTTTAAAGTTATTGTTCGCATGATATATAATAATAAATGGTTTGTACGCTTAGTCGTAAACATTTAGTTTTGACCTGTGTATTGGCTTTGGTAGCCTACCGGTTTTAAGGATATTGTTCGCATGATATATAATAATAAATGTTTTGTACACTTATTCTTAAACGTTTAATAAATTTCCTGTTTTTTGGAACTGTGTCTCAAGTCCCTATAAATGTACTTGCATATGTTGGGGAACCCAGTTTACTGGTCTAGTTAGTTAATTCCTTGGTGGCGTAGTCATACCTAAGAGTAAATCCTTTGCTACACTTGGTTACAAGTAACAAGTACATCTCAGTGACATCACAAAGCTGTACTTACTTCATATTGTTCTCTATCGTATCAGAGACTATCTCTCCACCCAACATATTTCATATGTATGGGGAATGTCCCCACCTCACTTGTGACGTGGATACCTCTTTAAGACACACCAGTGCACTGGCACGCACGGGTATATAAGGCCCAGGTGGTGCGTGATTACACTGCTTTTTTGATCTCCACCGAGCAGTCCAAGACGTGGTCTCCTCAACGGAAGTGCAGAGCAAGTTATCAACAATAACTGCATTTTTTAGACTTTTTGAAAAGCAACTACTCACGAGTTCTGGCAGCCGGATTAATCCACTGCTGGAGGCAGGTTAGAGAGCTGGCGTGGATCGCTCCTCTCTGGATTGCTGTCACACAGCTCGTTTGTAGGTATAGCAAACAAAAACAGGGTAACACCAGCCAAAACACCGTTACAGGCGTATTGCTGACATAGTGTTAGTTTACGCGTCCTGTGGTGTAGCCTGTCTGTCGACCTGTGGGCAGGGACACAGACAGGACCATTGGCTCTGTAATCCTGTAAAGCAGCGGAATAATCGCACTATACGTTTGTATCACTGGCTTGGTGTCAGTTAACGCATCCGTGATGCATATTCCGTGGGCTGGAGTGGACCTGCGGTTGGCGCAGCGAAACATCAGCCCCGCTATAGGATCATTGGCTCTGTAATCCTGTAAAGCAGTGGAATAATCGCACTATACGTTTGTATCACTGGCTTGGTGTCAGTTAACGCATCCGTGATGCATATTCCGTGGGCTGGAGTGGACCTGCGTTTGGCGCAGCGAAACATCAGCCCCGCTATAGGCTTATCATTTAACACAGCACACTATACACTAGTGTATAGTATACAGGCGTATTGTCGCTGGGGCGGCTTCCGCGTCTTTGGTGCTGTGTTCTTTTGCTTCTCCTCGTGAGAGACAGAGCTCCCTGGGGTGTATTGCGGCTAAAGCCGTTCACACACCCTGGTGTAGACTGCGTGGTAGAACCCGTACGGACGGGGGAAGCCACGGAGCAAGCTTATCCTCCGAACCGTGGGTCCTGTCAGTCATAGACAGGACGAGCTAATTCCACAACAAACAAAGTTTGGTCTCCAGTGCACGGTGATATATCGTAGGGTAAATTGTTGCCTGGAAAGTCGAGGGAGACTCTCATAAATCCCTGTTCTAGTGGACCAAACAGTGGAAATTGGTATACGTATATACACTATATAATGCAAAACGTTTGGAGCAGAGTGTTTGTCTCCAACTCAAACACTCTGTGTCTCAGTGCAGCTAGGAAATTCAGGTGCAACCTCCTCCAGAGAGAGAGAGAGAGAGACTATAGAACTCAGCTGGCTGTTGTTTAGTTATTTTTCTATTTGGAAAGATCCCCATTAGCTGATGCCATGGCAGTCAGCTAGTCTTTGGGGTCCACATGAAACATGTTACCGAGAAAGAAAAAAAAAACAACACATGAATATCAATATGTGACTGAGAGACAGCAGTGTAAATTGCACATAGGGTAAATTGTGCCCTCACTTCTCAAGCACATTACTATACTCCCCGTTTTTTGAGCATGTTTAAGCAATTAAATTTGTATATATTTAATATAACATATTAAAATAATAGTGTATATAGGTATTGAATTAAATGGAAACAGCAGGGGTTTCTCTGGGGCTGCGTGGGGCACATATGCCCACAGAGGATGGCCATGACCAGTGGGTGACCTGTGGGTTCCCTGGTCATGCTGATAGCAGCTCATGAAGATCCTGACTCCTGTATGTTTTTCTTCCTCTTGCCAGTTGAGGCTAGGAGGAATGAAGGAATCCGACGGCCATATAACACACTATACAGGGGTATTGCTGGCGGGGCGCCAGTTTACGCTCCTGTGGTGTAGCCTGTCTGTCGATCTGAGTGCAGTGACACAGACAGGACCAGTGGCCCGGTAATCCTTAAAGGCAGTGGAATACAACGCACTATATGGGTGTATTATTGGCATGGCGTCAATTCACGCATCCATGCTGCATATTCTGTGGGCTGGAGGGGACCTGCGAGTGCGCAGTGAATATAGTTGTGTATATTCGTACGTCTCTAAATGTTTTGATGAATTGAAGATGGTGGGCCCTATTGTAAACAAGTGTAATGCTTTATGGTATCGCCCACTCTCTGTTAACAGTATTTGTATTGAGTTGTACTCGAAATGTACTGTAATTCTGCAAGCTGTTAGTAAATCAGTAAATCAATCAATCAAAACAACAGCCCGGCCAGGCTATAGCATTAAAACGCACTATACAGGCGTATTGTCGCTGGGGCGACTTCCGCATCTGTAGTACCGTGTTTTTGCCTCGCCTCGTGAGAGAGAGCTCACTTGAGTGTATTGCGGCTAAAGCCGTTCACGCACTCCGGTGTAGACTGCGTGGTAGAACCCGTGCGACGGGGGACGCCACGGAGCAAGCTCATCCTCCGAACCGTGGGTTCTGTCATAGACAGGATGAGCGTATGGCTGCCGTGGCAGTCAGCTTTCCGCGTTCAGGTGTAGTAGCGCACTATACAGTGTATAGGACGTGCTGAGTCTGCCAGGAGCAAGCCCTGAAATCACAGCCATTTGCACACTACTGTATATACGGCGTATTGCTGACCGTGTCAGCTCACGCGTCCGTGATGTAGTTTCGCCAATGTTGGCAACTCGAGTGTGCCGCGGCTGTCGGGCGGAATACTCTGTACGGTGTATCACGGCAAGGCCGTTCACGCACCTATAGGTGTAAACTTGCATGGTATAATCCGGTTACCGGTTCGAAACCACAAAGTAAGCTCCTTCTCATCCCGAGAATGCACTATGGCTATCTAGGCACAGCTAGTCAACACAGGGTTATTCTGTCACTGCTTCAGCACCGGCTTATATGTGGCACTTATGTGACCATTAGGGCCCGGACCTTATTGAGGAGCTGCAGCGACTGGCTTTCAGGCTCCCCAGGCAGTGGCAGCAGGCATGCTATTGATGCCCTTTGGTGAGGTGCCGTCTGTGGCAGCCCCAGGCCAAGCTGCGATAGGAGGACAAGCTCCCCCACGCTGCCTATTGAGCCACCGGCCATGTTTGGCCAAAAGGCCAGTGCTTTGCTACAGCATCCTAAGGAGGCTGTGGAGGTGCACAGGAGGTGCAGGAATGCTCCGGCAAGGCCATGAGTAGCCTGCCTCGGTCACCCCTCAGGCTGTGCAACCCCAGTCAGGTTTGGCAGTTCCAGGGACCTACGGGTCCGGTTACAGGCCAACCGGCAGGGTATGGCTAAAATGTGCTCGGCGGGCTAAGCCCATACCTCAGTCCTGACAGTTAAGGCCCCAGACCCCACCCGCTGTCTCTCGGGACAGCGGTTGTCCTGGAAGACAATTCAGGTGGACCCCTGGGTGGGTTCCACTATGTCTTCGGGAGGGTGGGGTGCTGCTTACAGCACTCCCGGCAAGGAAGGGCTGAGGGTCTTACAGGCCATCCTCCAAGGCGACTGGCTTGCCATGCTCGACCGGGGATGCTTATTCTCAGATCCCGGGTCTGACGCACTGACCGGCTTGTCTTAGATGACAGAACCTTCGAGTCCCGTGTCCTCCCATTCGGCATATGTCTAGCCCCCCGATTGGACATAGTCCTTGGCGGGAGGGCCTTTGCATCCTAAATTGGATAACTGAATGGTGTGTGCTCGCTCAGAGGTGCAGTGCCACAACAACGTGGCCAGGCACCTGCAGCACTTTGGGCACCTAGGCCGGCACCTCAACAAGAGGCCTTGCAGGCGTCAACTCTCACAGTCCGCAGCGCTCCTCGGCATGTGTTAGAGGGCAAAGCAGGGACTCTGTCCCTTGCTCTAGTGAGTCGGGCCACCCTCAGGTTGTGCCTCCGCCCCTTAGGGCTGAGGGCAATCATGGTGCACTTTGTGCCTCCGGCTCTTCTGAACATGCAGCCAGTGCATTATCTGTCATTCACAGTCATGCACTACGTGGGCGTATCGTTGACAGCGTCAGTTTACACGTTCCACGTTGTTCCAGCGAATTCACACTGCTGTTCACACAGCAGAATGTGACGAGACTGTCAGGGGTGAGCAGAACCACCATAAGGTTGTATTACGGCATGGCCGTTTAAACACCTGGGTGTAATTCTGTGTGTTGGAGACCGGTTGAGCTCCCTCCTCATCCAGAGGTAATCGTGTGGCTAGGCCAGGGATCTGGCAACATGGCGGGCCGCTGTCCCACACAAGGGCGACACAATAGTCACCCAGTTGGTCCTCATACCGTTCATCCCTCACACAATAGGCCAGCAGTCCCTCCTCGGGGAGTGGTATTGTCTGCCTTACGGCATGAGCCAATTAAGCCCGTGGAGACTTGGGCTGCAATGGCTTCTCACAGGACAGCATTCTTGCTGTTAGCACTGCAGTGTCAGCCACAAGAATGTCTCTGTCAGTGAGGGGTGCTGCCGCTTCCTACATGGCAATGCTTAGGTGTTGTCGCCATCAATCCCTGCATTTTGCCTACGGCCTGATCAGAGTGTGAGCCAGTCAGTCTATTGATTTTCACCCTTCCCACCCTCCTATAAGCAGGGTGGTGGAGCAGGGTAAATGGGCCTAACTGTCTTAGGCAGATAGTCTCCAAGACTGGACTTCACTCATTGGCTTGTGAAACAATCCAGCAGGCATATAGGTGGGCAGGCAGGCCAGCCCCAACGGGAACATGTGCACATTCCACACAAGGCCTCGCTGCCGCATGGGTTTACGGCGAGATGCCCTCCAATCTGAGTTTTGTGGGACAGCCTCTTGATCGATGCTGTCAGCATTTATCAGGTTCTACCATTATGTGGTATCAGTGTGGCATCCAGCACCCTTCTCACTGGGTGTGTGCTTAGCCCCGCAGCATAAACGCGATGGGAACTATGCACAAAAACGAAGGCCATCCACTTTTTACTTGTAAAACCGTGATGTGACATAAGGATCATTCCGGTTCAGAGAACAGGGCTTCAACAGTCAGCTGACCGAGTGTTCGGCAGGCTGACTTGAGCGGGAGCGCAGGCCCTGCAGACTGCAGTAACCTCGTTACAAAGAAAGGAAGAGCATTTCCTGAAGGGTGCCCTGAGGCCCAGAGGAGCTCAGGTTAGGGACCCAATCAGGCCCATCTGGGGTTAGCTCCGGAGGCTCTACGACCTTTAGTCAGTGAGCGTGACATGCTCAAGACAGCAGTCTTGTCGGTGTCACATCTGCAAGGAGAAATGGGGGAGTTGCGAGCTCTGTCAATCCATAATGAGCTCTGCAGGCCTATGCCGGATGATGGTATAGTCTTGCCCCAAACCGGCCTTTCTCCCCAATGTTTTCAAAAGGGCACGTCTCAATCAGGTGATTGAGCTCTGTCCTACCATCGTCATACAGACAGTAGACATACAGAGACGGAGTCGGTCCTCACTCTGCCCTATTGGAGCATTAGATTCGTATGCCAGGGCCACACAAGGCCCACAGAGTAACGAACCAGCTCTTTGAGTGCTTCAAGTGAGAGTGCATGGATCACAGAGGTTATCCAGCACACAAACAGGTAGGAGTACCAGTGCCGCCTGGAGGGCAGGCACACTCCACCTGGGGACGCTGTGGAAAGGTGCGTCTCTGACAGACCTGCACAGCGGCGACATAGTCTACTCCGTCTAATGTACATTCACCCGGTTATACCGGCTGAACATGCAGCATTCGCTCCCTTCGGGGAGTTGGTCTCGCATGCTACTCAGCGGTGGGTGTCATTGTCACCTTCACCAGTCAAGCCAGCCTTGCGTCTAGTGGGCTGGCTTGGGCGGCCCTTCACCCCTGTGGTCTCTGGCCTTAGCGTCTTGCAGGGCCGGGCTCTGGGTGGCGCCTAGCGCCTGAGCATTTGGCGGCGGATGGCGTCTGGCTGTCCGGCCGTTCCAGGGGTTGTAAATACATTACATTGAACATACATGATGAATCATTCCAAATTCAGTATGTGCTGGGTCGAAGCCCACTGGTGTTGTCTTTGGGGTTCTGGGACTGCTTCGCTTCCTCACGAGGTGTCTTACAGAGTTCCCCATACATATGAAATATGTTGGGTGGAGAGATAGTCTCTGATACGATAGAGAACGTGTGGTTACGTGGTAACCTATGTTCTCTGAGTGAAGAGACTATCTCTCCACCTCGATGTCGCTCAGAAGCGGTGTCGATCAAGTAAACCAGTGTAATCACGCACCACCTGGGCCTTATATACCCGTGCGTGCCAGTGCACTGGTGTGTCTTAAAGAGGTATCCACGTCACAAGTGAGGTGGGGACATTCCCCATACATATGAAATATGTTGGGTGGAGAGATAGTCTCTTCACTCAGAGAACATAGGTTACCACGTAACCACACGTTACTGTTTGTTGTCAGACCTCCAGTTCCAGGCAACACAAAATGGGGTGAATTTTTGTTATTTCCAGTTTTCAGTACTATAGAAAAGTGCCCAATGAGAATGAGAGTGAAAAAAAAGGTGCGATTAATTTATCTGTAGTTAATCACGATTAATTTTTCTGTAGTTAATTAATCTAAATTAATCGCAATTAGTCCCGGCCCTAGTTATTTCTTCTCTAAATGTTCTGATGAATTGAACATGTTGGACCCTGTTGTAAACAAGTGTGATGCTTTATCAGTGTGTCGTCCACAGTAACAGTCTTGTCTTTGTGTTGAGTTGTGTTTTCACGTGAAATGTACCCATTCTGCAAACTGTTCATAAATACTCCAATCAATCAAACGCTGTCAACCATGCAGAAATATACTTGGTTAATGGTTATACTGCAGTTTGCAGGCCTAAACAATGAGTCCAGAATGAGTGCATTTCAGTGCAACTACTTAGCCATTTATCTGTCTCTTTAGAGGCCTATATGCAATCTACTGTTTGGTGGTACGTGAACATGGAATTATTTAATTAATCATTCAAATATCAATACTTTGTACTGACATTTCTGAATGTAAATGCATCTATTTTTGCATTTTAGATCCATTTGGTTACAATCATGTTGTTCTTTAATATCTCTTTGCATGGATAGGCCTACAGAGAAACGAGCAACAATGATGATGTCAATGACATGATGATGGAAAAAGAAAACATTTATTTTTCTAATAGACTGGAAACCTGTGCGTTGTTGTTGCATGCTAAATGCAACAGTTTCATTGCTGCATGACTTTCTGATCTGCATAAAAAAACAACACTTGATACATAGCATATCTGCATTGGAATGCAGCCATTGCTATGCAGTGTGAGTGTCTGATTGCATGTGATCAGATGGAGGCTCAGGTCTTAACCATTGTTCACCATGTGAATGTGTGAAGCACCATCTTCTGTTCATACAACGATCAGTGCGATCAGAGTATGAAGGCTTCTGAATGTTTAGAAAACAAAAGATGGAGCAGCCGTAACGAGTGCTGAGCCCATATCTGTGAAACACAACCAGAAGCATCTTTATTGTCACACCACAGATTTGCAGCAGTAAAATAGTGGGTGATTTTTTTTTTTCACCCAGCTCGCCATGTTTCCAATAATTTAATTTATACGGATGCATCTACATATTAAGCAAAATAAAATACGCCATTGGGCCTGTAACTGGAGACCGGACATGGAGCTGAAATTGTCTTCTACTCCAGGATCTAGAAACAGCTCTTAAATACTAAATTATTGAATAACCACAACTTCTGACCATCATATTCCCAGAATATAGTTCAGGTTTTTTAAATGTTGTCTGAATCTGTCATCAAAGATTTGGGATGTAGGCTATTGTGTTTTTTTTTTTTTTTTTTTTTTTAACTATAGCGTCTTAAAGTATTATTATTAATGTTATTATTATTAATGTTGTGTTATTGAAAACAAGCACTTCCAAACTCTGAAATGCAGGACATTTCTTGACAGAAAGTAGCTCATAACGTTTCTATGGTGGATTTTTATGAAACAAAAACTTTGCAGATAGAAAAGGATAATTCAAGCTTTTCGTACAGGTGCGTAAATGTTGGTGAGTTTAACATTGTTTAATGCAATCAGACAGGACTTTAATGTTGGTGAGTTTAACATTGTTTAATGCAATCAGACAGGACTTTAATGTTTGGATGAATGGGCTGTCGAGGCCAGAAAGTAGTTTTTTGCCACTCATGAGTGGACGTTCCCGCAGAACTTCCAGGTACGATGATGTCAGGCGCATACCTAGCCCTCCAAGCAGAACCCAATGGTACTGAAGTTTCTGACATTTTGTTCGACCCAGTCCATGGGGTCCTGTTGCACTACTACAATGCCACATGGGACGCACCCATTTTAAAACATAAACAACATGTTTCGCGGCTCCCCGCGCTCTATGACGATATTATTCAGTGTGAGGCTTTCTGAATAATTATGTGAAGTATAAGTATCCATACATGCCGCTGCGAATATCTCCTGTGGCGCGGAAGCCGTTAAGTATTTTTAATCTATGTTTGCCCGATTTGGAAGCTTGGATTAATCTCTTCCTTCCTTGTTTATTGACACCTCATTGTACCGCCTATCTGGCTAGCTAGTGGCGCTATAGCTATGACAGAGCAGATCAGAGGCAGGGACGTAGCCGCACAAGCCAACCGCACACCGGGAGGCGGTACAATAAACGGTAAACAAACAAGAAGAAATAAAGCGACCAAATCGGTCAAACAAAGATTAGAAATACTTAGCGGCTTCCGCGCCACAGGAGATATTCGCAGCGGGATGTATAGCTACTTAAAGTTCCCGAATTCAGAATAACTCAAGTAAAATAATGCCGTCACTTGGCGCAGATCCTATTTTAGAGAGAATTTCTACATCCGTGTCCAGGGATTTCCATACGACAATACAGTAGTGAGCAGGGACCCAACATAAAACTCATCAAAATTTCAGAAAAGCTTTATGTAGGGTCCCGAAAGGGGCTAGCGCATACCCTCTATAGCTGAATGAGTTGACTTGAAATATTCTGCAGAATTTAATAAACATTGGTCAATTAAAGGATAGTCTACACTACATTCCTTTCTGTTGATATTTAATAGGGCCAGCTACTTAGTCAACTTACTTACTCTTTTTTTTTTTCAACACACATGTAATGTCCTACCATTTAATAACAATAATGAAATGCAGGCAAACCAATGCAATATTGAACATTAACCCTAAGCCAAACATTTTGCGACTCATCCCTCTTTCACAACAACATGCACTTGTTGAAGTGGGATGTTCTGTTTAGGAAGATAAATAATTGAATGGAATTTTACATATTAAACAGCTAACAATATTGTACTGTAACAACAGTCTGGGTCTTAATCTTTCATCTACCTGTTGATGGCTGGATTTCAATGATGTATTTAGTTATTCCACTAGTTAAAATACAACAAATCAAACGTAAAAATAAACGTGTATTAAATTAAATAATTGAGGTTGGTTCTTGATGTGTCCCAGAACATTTCAGCCAATAGTTATGAACATGCAGCCCTCTCACACAGACATTGGAAACAAAGAGAGACTTCTAATTTCATACTATAATGTGCTAGGATACTGTGACCTGGTCAGAAACCGTTGAAACCCTTAGAAAATGCTGTTGAGGGAGGTGACAATTGCTGTTCCACATGCAGTATCCGTTGCTAATGGCCAGCACTCAGCTGCTCCACCTTTTGTTTTCTAAACATTCAGCAGCCTTACATGGCGCTGATCGTTGAACAGAAGATGATGCTTCACACACATTCACATGGTGAACAATGGAATGGGGCCTTAATCTGATCACACTGCATAGCAATGGATGCATTCCAATGCAAATAGTTACTCTGGAAGAACAATCTGCTATAATGGCTCTTTACTGTGAGTGTTGTTTTTACGCAGATCAGAAAGTCATGTAGTCAGTGAAGTCTATTAGCTAAATAAATGTTTTCCTTCTCCATCATCATGTCATTGACAGCATCAGAGCTGTTGCTCCTTTCTCTATATCCATACAAAGACAGGTAACTAAGAATAACATGATTGTAAACAAATTGATCTAAAATGCAAAAGCAGATCATGCATTTACAATTACAATCTGAGAGAAAGTACAAGGCATTGACATTTTAATGATTAAAATCCATGTCCACTTGCCACCCAATATAGTAGACTGCATACAGGCCTCTAAAGAGACAGAGACATGGCTAAGTATATGGTTGCAGTGAAATGTATAGACTCATTGGTATAGGCTTGACTATAGTGATCATTCAGAACACTGCTTTAGTAATACAAATAAAGTTGAACATGTAAGTTCTTAAATGTAGTCCTTAAATGTTAACACTGTCTCTTCCCTTCCCTTGTGTTAACGAATACATTTAAAAATACTACTGCAAATCTATTATTATCTGGGAAAGGTTTCCTTCCTGACCCTAGAATAAACGTTTCAGTTCCGTTTATTTGTCACAAATCTGGAACAAACGCACTAAAAACTGCAGCTCTGCAACTACAGTGTTATTTTATATCTGCAGCATTTCATTGAGATGTTTTACTCACACTGCATAGCAATGGCTGCATTCCAAATTTCCAATGCAAATAATACTATGGAAGAACAATCTGCTACAATGTCTCGTTACTGTGAGTGTTGTTTATTATGCAGATCAGAAAGTCTTGTTGCAATGAAACTGTTGCATTTAGCATGCGACATTTAGCATGCGACAATGCACAGGTTTCTTTAGTTTTTCCTTCTCCATCATGTCATTGACAGCATCAGAGCTGTTACTCTCCTCACATGGAATGCAGGCTGTTAAGTAGTCACAGTGTGTGGGGGTATATTCACATTGATTTATAATGTTGGCAGCCAAATACTATTACAAAGAAATAAGTGTAAGTAAGTTTGACTAAGTAGGCCCTATTAAATAACAACAGACAGGAATATATCTCAATCGACCAATTGGCCAGTTTATTAAGTTCAGCAGAACATTTCAAGATTCATCCAAACATCAGCGGTCAACACTGGTTATAGCAGATTAAAAATATAGAGGAATAGAACATTTAGTTCTACTTACTACAAAGTATGTTAGTGCTAGACTAGTGCTTTGTGTGTTTCACTGTGAAAATGATCTATGATACTTGCATTATGGATTTTACAACACTCATCCAAAAATAAATGTGTGTCTGCATACTGACACAAAACTCCAATATAAAAAAGTATAACGTATAAAAAAGTATAAAAAGTATAACGTGGGAAGAGAAACAAAAATAAACAAAAAATATGCAGAAAACACTTGCAATTGCAGTACAATAAATTCCACATTGACCGCATCATGGATTAGTGTGTATACAATTTTGTGCATAGTACAAGGCATATCCAAACTGTACACAGTGGTATGGTCTTTCTCCAGTGTGAATCTTGTGGGGATTTTAAGGTGCATGTTTTCCCACACAGATCACATGCATAGGGTTTCTCTATTCACAAAATAGGGAGTGCATTATCTGGTGACTAACTAAGTCGGCTTTTGTTTTGTAGCTGTCCCCACACTGTTTACAGTGGTATGGTGTGTGAATTTTCTGGTGATCCTTTAAGTGAGATTTGGTAATAAACCTGCTCCCACACTGGTCACAGTGGAATGGTCTTTCTCCGGCGTGCATTTTCTGGTGTGTCTTAAGACTGGACTTTCTACGGAAGTGTTTTCCACACTGGTCACAGCTGCGATGTTTGGGTTTAGCCAAGCCTCTTTGTTCATGTACTGCTGGTAGGACGGGGAAGCTAGACGGAATATCCAACACTGGATTGGAAACAAGACAAAAGGAAGATAGTTGAGAAGTTAAACGATTAAATCATTTAGGAATGAACACTTCTAGGAATGAACATTTTCAATCTTCAGTCAATCTAGCCTAATCATATTCCTTAGTTTAGTCGTTGGCCTTTCCAAGTCCTAGTCCAGACTCATTTAAAACCACATACCTTTAAGATAACCCCAAGATAAACACAATACAATAAAAACAGATATTGAAAGAGAGGTGATATAAATCTAACCTACAACAAAGCTAAATGAAACAATAAAATAAAACCAAATAAACACAAACTATAACTTACAGATATCTTGATGGTCTCTGGGTTCCAGGTGTTCAGCTGAACTGTTCCTGGTGGGATTGAGAGATTTCATCTTCAGCAGAAGTCTGGAGTTCACAGTCAGTTCTGGTTGAAATGATTGCTATCCTGGAGGAGTTGTGGAGAACTGACAACTACACGCTCTTCTTATATTAGAGAGCCTGAGGTGGAACCACTAGAACTGCTTGGGATTGGCCAAGGAGGAGAACAACATTGGTTCCATTGTTCTCTTCCTTAGCCAATTGCACCAATCGTTCACCAATCAAAACCTAACTCAGTCTAGTTTCAGTCCTGCTCTTTAATCTCATGTTCTGGTATGAGCATTTTCTGGTACCAACAATAGAATTGCAAAAATACAAAGATAATTAGACCTAATTGGAAACTAATACATTCAGAGTATCAATACAATGAAAAATAATGAAATGCAGGCAAACCAATGCAATATTGAACATTAACCCTAAGCCAAACATTTTGCGACTCATCCCTCTTTCACAACAACATGTACTTGTTGAAGTGGGATGTTCTGTTTAGGAAGATAAAGAATTGAATGGAATTTTACATATTAAACAGCTAACAATATTGTACTGTAACAACAGTCTGGGTCTTAATCTTTCATCTACCTGTTGATGGCTGGATTTCAATGATGTATTTAGTTATTCCACTAGTTAAAATACAACAAATCAAACGTAAAAATAAACGTGTATTAAATTAAATAATTGAGGTTGGTTCTTGATGTGTCCCAGAACATTTCAGCCAATAGTTATGAACATGCAGCCCTCTCACACAGACATTGAAAACAAAGAGAGACTTCTAATTTCATACTATAATGTGCTAGGATACTGTGATCTGGTCAGAAACCTTTAGAAAATGCTGTTGAGGGAGGTGACAATTGCTGTTCCACATGCAGTATCAGTTGCTAATGGCCAGCACTCAGCTGCTCCACCTTTTGTTTTCTAAACATTCAGCAGCCTTACATGGCGCTGATCGTTGTACAGAAGATGATGCTTCACACACATTCACATGGTGAACAATGGAATGGGGCCTTAATCTGATCACACTGCATAGCAATGGTTGCATTCCAATGCAAATACTGTAGTTACTCTGGAAGAACAATCTGATATAATGGCTCTTTACTGTGAGTGTTGTTTATTACGCAGATCAGAAAGTCTTGTTGCAATGAAACTGTTGCATTTAGCATGGGACATTTAGCATGCGACATTTAGCATGCGACAATGCACAGGTTTCTTTAGTTTTTCCTTCTCCATCATGTCATTGACAGCATCAGAGCTGTTACTCTCCTCACATGGAATGCAGGCTGTTAAGTAGTCACAGTGTGTGGGGGTATATTCACATTGATTTATAATGTTGGCAGCCAAATACTATTACAAAGAAATAAGTGTAAGTAAGTTTGACTAAGTAGGCCCTATTAAATAACAACAGACAGAACAATATCTTATATCGACAATATCGACAATATCGACAAATGTTTATTAAGTCCAGCAGAACATTTCAAGATTCATCCAAACATCAGCGGTCAACACTGGTTATAGCAGATTAAAAATATAGAGGAATAGAACATTTAGTTCTACTTACAAAGTATGTTAGTGCTAGACTAGTGCTTTGTGTGTTTCACTGTGAACATTATCTATGATACTTGCATTATGGATTTTACAACACTCATCCAAAAATAAATGTGTGTCTGCATACTGACACAAAACTCCAATATAAAAAAGTATAACGTATAAAAAAGTATAAAAGAAAAAAAGTATAACGTGGGAAGAGAAAACAAAAAATATGCAGACATTACATCAACACTTGCAATCGAGGTGTGAGTGCGCCGATTGGTTTTTAGGTTAATCTTTCTACTGAATCTCTTCACATTATCTGGCCTGCTTTATACAGTACAACAAATTCCACATTGACCGCATCATGGATTAGTGTGTATACCATTTTTTTGTGCATAGTACAAGGCATATCCAAACTGTACACAGTGGTATGGTCTTTCTCCAGTGTGAATTTTAAGGTCCATGTTTTCCCACACAGATCACATGCATAGGGTTTCTCTATTCACAAAATAGGGAGTGCATTATCTGGTGACTAACTAAGTCTGCTTTTGTTTTGTAGCTGTCCCCACACTGTTTACAGTGGTATGGTGTGTGAATTTTCTCGTGATCCTTTAAGTGAGATTTGGTAATAAACCTGCTCCCACACTGGTCACAGTGGAATGGTCTTTCTCCGGCGTGCATTTTCTGGTGTGTCTTAAGACTGGACTTTCTACGGAAGTGTTTTCCACACTGGTCACAGCTGCGATGTTTGGGTTTAGCCAAGCCTCTTTGTTCATGTACTGCTGGTAGGACGGGGAAGATAGACGGAATATCCAACACTGGATTGAAACAAGACAAAAGGAAGATAGTTGAGAAGTTGAACGATTAAATCATTTAGGAATGAACACTTCTAGGAATGAACATTTTCAATCTTCAGTCAATCTAGCCTAATCATATTCCTTAGTTTTGTCGTTGGCCTTTCCAAGTCCTAGTCCAGACTAATTTAAAACCACCTACCTTTAAGATAACCCCAAGATAAACACAATACAATAAAAACAGATATTGAGAGAGAGTTGATATAAATCTAACCTACAACAAAGCTAAAGGAAACAATAAAATAAAACCAAATAAACACAAACTATAACTTACAGATATCTTGATGGTCTCTGGGTTCCAGGTGTTCAGCTGAACTGTTCCTGGTGGGATTGAGAGATTTCATCTTCAACAGAAGTCTGGAGTTCACAGTCAGTTCTGGTTGAAATGATTGATATCCTGGAGGAGTTGTGGAGAACTTACAACTACACGCTCTTCTTATATTAGAGAGCCTGAGGTGGAACCACTAGAACTGCTTGGGATTGGCCAAGGAGGAGAACAACATTGGTTCCATTGTTCTCTTCCTTGGCCAATTGCACTAATCGTTCACCAATCAAAACCTAATTCAGTCTAGGTTCAGTCCTGCTCTTTAATCTCATGTTCTGGTATGAGCATTTTCTGGTAAGGGAAGAGACAGTGTTAACATTTAAGAACTACATTTAAGAACTTACATGCATGTTCAACTTTATTTGTATTACTAAAGCAGTGTTCTGAATGATCACTATAGTCAAGCCTATAAGATAATACTTTTTTCTAGATCCTATTTAATCTGAGTATGCTGGTGATAATGTGGCTCTTTACAGTACGGATTCCTTGACTATATTAAGGTTTAAGAGTTTAAAGCTGTATATCTTATACACAATTGACTGTGAGTCGCCACGCCAACATATTTATTATTACATATGCTGATGACTTTATCACAGTCAGCCTGCTCTTTATGGACCAATCAGAGTGGTGATATGGGGGGGGCAACAATAGTGTGTGTGTGTGTGTGTGTAGTCTATGCTGCTACGCCTTTATATTCTTTCTGTTGTGCTGTATATATGTGGCTTTAAACGAGTCCTCATTTACTGTCCAATTATTTAGGCCAAAGATAGAAATATACTTGGTTAATGGTTACACTGCAGATTTACACTTAATTGATTACTGTCCCTTTACTGTGCGGCGTTCATGACCTTTAGCCTTTGAGTGTGGTCTTCGCAGTGGCTTAATTGGCTCTGAGTATGTTTTACTTTGCTTTTGCAGTGATCAACCTGCAGTGTGCGGGCCTAACCAATGAGTCTATACATTTCAGTGCAACTATATACTTAGCCATGTCTCTGTCTCTTTAGAGGCCTGTATGCAGTCTACTATATTGGGTGGCAAGTGGACATGGATTTTAATCATTAAAATGTCAATGCCTTGTACTTTCTCTCAGATTGTAATTGTAAATGCATGATCTGCTTTTGCATTTTAGATCCATTTGTTTACAATCATGTTATTCTTACCTGTCTTTGTATGGATCTAGAGAAAGGAGCAACAGCTCTGATGCTGTCAATGACATGATGATGGAGAAGGAAAACATTTATTTTGCTAATAGACTTCACTGACTACATGACTTTCTGATCTGCGTAAAAACAACACTCACAGTAAAGAGCCATTATAGCAGATTGTTCTTCCAGAGTAACTATTTGCATTGGAATGCATCCATTGCTATGCAGTGTGATCAGATTAAGGCCCCATTCCATTGTTCACCATGTGAATGTGTGTGAAGCATCATCTTCTGTTCAACGATCAGCGCCATGTAAGGCTGCTGAATGTTTAGAAAACAAAAGGTGGAGCAGCTGAGTTTTGGCCATTAGCAACTGATACTGCATGTGGAACAGCAATTGTCACCTCCCTCAACAGCATTTTCTAAAGGTTTCTGACCAGATCACAGTATCCTAGCACATTATAGTATGAAATTAGAAGTCTCTCTTTGTTTTCAATGTCTGTGTGAGAGGGCTGCATGTTCATAACTATTGGCTGAAATGTTCTGGGACACATCAAGAACCAACCTCAATTATTTCATTTAATACACGTTTATTTTTACGTTTGATTTGTTGTATTTTAACTAGTGGAATAACTAAATACATCATTGAAATCCAGCCATCAACAGGTAGATGAAAGATTAAGACCCAGACTGTTGTTACAGTACAATATTGTTAGCTGTTTAATATGTAAAATTCCATTCAATTCTTTATCTTCCTAAACAGAACATCCCACTTCAACAAGTGCATGTTGTTGTGAAAGAGGGATGAGTCGCAAAATGTTTGGCTTAGGGTTACTGTTCAATAGTGCATTGGTTTGCCTGCATTTCATTATTGTTATTGTATTTTTCATTGTATTGATACTCTGAATGTATGAGTTTCTATCTTCGTATTTTTACAATTCTGTTGATACCAGAAAATGCTCATACCAGAACATGAGATTAAAGAGCAGGACTGAACCTAGACTGAGTTAGATTCTGATTGGTGAACGATTGGTGCAATTGGCCAAGGAAGAGAACAATGGAACCAATGTTGTTCTCCTCCTTGGCCAATCCCAAGCAGTTCTAGTGGTTCCACCTCAGGCTCTCTAATATAAGAAGAGCGTGTAGTTGTCAGTTCTCCACAACTCCTCCAGGATATCAATCATTTCAACCAGAACTGACTGTGAACTCCAGACTTCTGCTGAAGATGAAATCTCTCAATCCCACCAGGAACAGTTCAGCTGAACACCTGGAACCCAGAGACCATCAAGATATCTGTAAGTTATAGTTTGTGTTTATTTGGTTTTATTTTATTGTTTCATTTAGCTTTGTTGTAGGTTAGATTTATATCACCTCTCTTTCAATATCAGTTTTTATTGTATTGTGTTTATCTTGGGGTTATCTTAAAGGTAGGTGGTTTTAAATTAGTCTGGACTAGGACTTGGAAAGGCCAACGACAAAACTAAGGAATATGATATAGGCTAGATTGACTGAAGATTGAAAATGTTCATTCCTAGAAGTGTTCATTCCTAAATGATTTAATCGTTCAACTTCTCAACTATCTTCCTTTTGTCTTGTTCCAATCCAGTGTTGGATATTCCGTCTAGCTTCCCCGTCCTACCAGCAGTACATGAACAAAGAGTCTTGGCTAAACCCAAACATCGCAGCTGTGACCAGTGTGGAAAACACTTCCGTAGAAAGTCCAGTCTTAAGACACACCAGAAAATGCACGCCGGAGAAAGACCATTCCACTGTGACCAGTGTGGGAGCCGGTTTATTACCAAATCTCACTTAAAGGATCACCAGAAAATTCACACACCATACCACTGTAAACAGTGTGGGGACAGCTACAAAACAAAAGCAGACTTAGTTAGCCACCAGATAATGCACTCCCTATTTTGTGAATAGAGAAACCCTATGCATGTGATCTGTGTGGGAAAACATGCACCTTAAAACAGAGTTCACAGTCAGTTCTGGTTGAAATGATTGATATCCTGGAGGAGTTGTGGAGAACTGACAACTACACTCTCTTCTTATATTAGAGAGCCTGAGGTGGAACCACTAGAACTGCTTGGGATTGGCCAAGGAGGAGAACAACATTGGTTCCATTGTTCTCTTCCTTGGCCAATTGCACCAATCGTTCACCAATCAAAACCTAACTCAGTCTAGGTTCAGTCCTGCTCTTTAATCTCATGTTCTGGTATGAGCATTTTCTGGTATCAACAATAGAATTGCAAAAATACAAAGATAATTAGACCTAATTGGAAACTAATACATTCAGAGTATCAATACAATGAAAAATACAATAACAATAATGAAATGCAGGCAAACCAATGCAATATTGAACATTTTGCGACTCATCCCTCTTTCACAACAACATGCACTTGTTGAAGTGGGATGTTCTGTTTAGGAAGATAAAGAATTGAATGGAATTTTACATATTAAACAGCTAACAATATTGTACTGTAACAACAGTCTGGGTCTTAATCTTTCATCTACCTGTTGATGGCTGGATTTCAATGGTGTATTTAGTTATTCCACTAGTTAAAATACAACAAATCAAACGTAAAAATAAACGTGTATTAAATTCAATAATTGAGGTTGGTTCTTGATGTGTCCCAGAACATTTCAGCCAATAGTTATGAACATGCAGCCCTCTCACACAGACATTGAAAACAAAGAGAGACTTCTAATTTCATACTATAATGTCCTAGGATACTGTGATCTGGTCAGAAACCTTTAGAAAATGCTGTTGAGGGAGGTGACAATTGCTGTTCCACATGCAGTATCTGTTGCTAATGGCCAGCACTCAGCTGCTCCACCTTTTGTTTTCTAAACATTCAGCAGCCTTACATGGCGCTGATCATTGAACAGAAGATGATGCTTCACACACATTCACATGGTGAACAATGGAATGGGGCCTTAATCTGATCACACTGCATAGCAATGGATGCATTCCAATGCAAATAGTTACTCTGGAAGAACAATCTGCTATAATGGCTCTTTACTGTGAGTGTTGTTTTTACGCAGATCAGAAAGTCATGTAGTCAGTGAAGTCTATTAGCAAAATAAATGTTTTCCTCTCCATCATCATGTCATTGACAGCATCAGAGCTGTTGCTCCTTTCTCTAGATCCATACAAAGACAGGTAAGAATAACATGATTGTAAACAAATGGATCTAAAATGCAAAAGCAGATCATGTATTTACAATTACAATCTGAGAGAAAGTACAAGGCATTGTCATTTTAATGATTAAAATCCATGTCCACTTTACAAAAATAAACAAAAAATATGCAGAAATTACATTAACACTTGCAATTGCAGTACAACAAATCCCACATTGACCGCATCATGGATTAGTGTGTATACAATTTCTTTGTGCATAGTACAAGGCATATCCAAACTGTACACAGTGGTATGGTCTTTCTCCAGTGTGAATTTTGTGGGGATTTTAAGGTGCATGTTTTCCCACACAGATCACATGCATAGGGTTTCTCTATTCACAAAATAGGGAGTGCATTATCTGGTGACTAACTAAGTCTGCTTTTGTTTTGTAGCTGTCCCCACACTGTTTACAGTGGTATGGTGTGTGAATTTTCTGGTGATCCTTTAAGTGAGATTTGGTAATAAACCGGCTCCCACACTGGTCACAGTGGAATGGTCTTTCTCCGGCGTGCATTTTCTGGTGTGTCTTAAGACTGGACTTTCTACGGAAGTGTTTTCCACACTGGTCACAGCTGCGATGTTTGGGTTTAGCCAAGCCTCTTTGTTCATGTACTGCTGGTAGGACGGGGAAGATAGACGGAATATCCAACACTGGATTGGAAACAAGACAAAAGGAAGATAGTTGAGAAGTTGAACGATTAAATCATTTAGGAATGAACACTTCTAGGAATGAACATTTTCAATCTTCAGTCAATCTAGTTTCCTTAGTTAATCATATTCCTTAGTTTTGTCGTTGGCCTTTCCAAGTCCTAGTCCAGACCTTACAGTCTATGGTCCAGACTAATTTAAAACCACCTACCTTTAAGATAACCCCAAGATAAACACAATACAATAAAACAGATATTGAAAGAGACTAAAGGTGAAATCTGGAACAAACTCACTAAAAACTGCAGCTCTGCAACTACAGTGTTATTTTATATCTGCAGCATTTCATTGAGATGTTTTACTCACACTGCATAGCAATGGCTGCATTCCACATGTCCAATGCAAATAATATGCAGTGTACCATCATCATGATGTGCTTCAACGGGTTTCACACATTATAATCAGTCAGATTGAGAGTGAACAGTGTTAACTGTTAATGGATGCTTTTGTAATTGGCTCATTTCTTCTAACTGTTCCAGGACTGACTCGATAGTCCATCGATACCAACTGGTCAATATGAAAGACATTTAAATTGCCAATGTGGAAGCTGACAATACATTGTAAATGCCAAAATACTTTACAATGCATTCTATGAAGATTAAAACATACATACAATATAAGCAAACGCTCAAACTAAGTGAAGGAAAATGTACTATGATAATATATTAGTTATTAGTCAGTATTGGTTCACACATAGTCCACCAACAGTAAATGGTAAATCTGAAAGACTTGTTTCATTCATACAAATTGTCTCCACTACGGTGTAGACTAATGGGAATCCTTAATAAACTGAATTAAACAAAACTGTAACATTAAGACTCATTACTCCTGCTATGTTCAATTTAGCATTAGTTAAAATAAAGGTGTATAGACTAGAATCCTCCTATCGTGTTCCTTACAGTAATAGTTGCAGGATGTGAAATGAAGCCGTTCTTGTCACTGTATTAATCTGATCACACTGCATAGCAATGGATGCATTCCAATGCAAATAGTTACTCTGGAAGAACAATCTGCTATAATGGCTCTTTACTGTGAGTGTTGTTTTTACGCAGATCAGAAAGTCATGTAGTCAGTGAAGTCTATTAGCAAAATAAATGTTTTCCTTCTCCATCATCATGTCATTGACAGCATCAGAGCTGTTGCTGCTTTCTCAAGAATAACATGATTGTAAACAAATGGATCTAAAATGCAAAAGCAGATCATGTATTTACAATTACAATCTGAGAGAAAGTACAAGGCATTGACATTTTAATGATTAAAATCCATGTCCACTTGCCACCCAATATAGTAGACTGCATACAGGCCTCTAAAGAGACAGAGACATGGCTAAGTATATAGTTGCACTGAAATGTATAGACTCATTGGTTAGGCCCGCACACTGCAGGTTAATCACTGCAAAAGCAAAGTAAAACATACTCAGAGCCAATTAAGCCACTGCGAAGACCACACTCAAAGGCTAAAGGTCATGAACGCCGCACAGTAAAGGGACAGTAATCAATTAAGTGTAAATCTGCAGTGTAACCATTAACCAAGTATATTTCTATCTTTGGCCTAAATAATTGGACAGTAAATGAGGACTCGTTTAAAGCCACATATATACAGCACAACAGAAAGAATATAAAGGCGTAGCAGCATAGACTACACACACACACACACACACACACACACACACACTATTGTTGCCCCCCCATATCACCACTCTGATTGGTCCATAAACACCCTGTGAGTATTTAACAGTGCTCCGTTTCGTTGTGAAAAGCTGAATTATCTTCATTATCTGTCCTTGACTTGAAGAGCAGGCTGACTGTGATAAACTCATCAGCATATGTAATAATAAATATGTTGGCGTGGTGACTCACACAGTCAATTGTGTATAAGATATACAGCTTTAAACTCTTAAACCTTAATATAGTCAAGGAATCCGTACTGTAAAGAGCCACATTATCACCAGCAAACTCAGATTAAATAGGATCTAGAAAAAAATATTATCTTATAGGCTTGACTATAGTGATCATTCAGAACACTGCTTTAGTAATACAAATAAAGTTGAACATGTAAGTTCTTAAATGTTAACACTGTCTCTTCCCTTCCCTCGTGTTAACGAATACATAAAAAATACTACTGCAAATCTATTATTATCTGGTAAAGGTTTCCTTCCTGACCCTAGAATAAACGTTTCAGTTCCGTTTATTTGTCACAAATCTGGAACAAACGCACTAAAAACTGCAGCTCTGCAACTACAGTGTTATTTTTATCTGCAGCATTTCATTGAGATGTTTTACTCACACTGCATAGCAATGGCTGCATTCCAAATTTCCAATGCAAATAATACTATGGAAGAACAATCTGCTATAATGGCTCTTTACTGTGAGTGTTGTTTTTACGCAGATCAGAAAGTCATGTAGTCAGTGAAGTCTATTAGCAAAATAAATGTTTTCCTCTCCATCATCATGTCATTGACAGCATCAGAGCTGTTGCTCCTTTCTCTAGATCCATACAAAGACAGGTAAGAATAACATGATTGTAAACAAATGGATCTAAAATGCAAAAGCAGATCATGTATTTACAATTACAATCTGAGAGAAAGTACAAGGCATTGTCATTTTAATGATTAAAATCCATGTCCACTTTACAAAAATAAACAAAAAATATGCAGAAATTACATTAACACTTGCAATTGCAGTACAACAAATCCCACATTGACCGCATCATGGATTAGTGTGTATACAATTTCTTTGTGCATAGTACAAGGCATATCCAAACTGTACACAGTGGTATGGTCTTTCTCCAGTGTGAATTTTGTGGGGATTTTAAGGTGCATGTTTTCCCACACAGATCACATGCATAGGGTTTCTCTATTCACAAAATAGGGAGTGCATTATCTGGTGACTAACTAAGTCTGCTTTTGTTTTGTAGCTGTCCCCACACTGTTTACAGTGGTATGGTGTGTGAATTTTCTGGTGATCCTTTAAGTGAGATTTGGTAATAAACCGGCTCCCACACTGGTCACAGTGGAATGGTCTTTCTCCGGCGTGCATTTTCTGGTGTGTCTTAAGACTGGACTTTCTACGGAAGTGTTTTCCACACTGGTCACAGCTGCGATGTTTGGGTTTAGCCAAGCCTCTTTGTTCATGTACTGCTGGTAGGACGGGGAAGATAGACGGAATATCCAACACTGGATTGGAAACAAGACAAAAGGAAGATAGTTGAGAAGTTGAACGATTAAATCATTTAGGAATGAACACTTCTAGGAATGAACATTTTCAATCTTCAGTCAATCTAGTTTCCTTAGTTAATCATATTCCTTAGTTTTGTCGTTGGCCTTTCCAAGTCCTAGTCCAGACTAATTTAAAACCACCTACCTTTAAGATAACCCCAAGATAAACACAATACAATAAAACAGATATTGAAAGAGACTAAAGGTGATATAAATCTAACCTACAACAAAGCTAAATGAAACAATAAAATAAAACCAAATAAACACAAACTATAACTTACAGATATCTTGATGGTCTCTGGGTTCCAGGTGTTCAGCTGAACTGTTCCTGGTGGGATTGAGAGATTTCATCTTCAGCAGAAGTCTGGAGTTCACAGTCAGTTCTGGTTGAAATGATTGATATCCTGGAGGAGTTGTGGAGAACTGACAACTACACGCTCTTCTTATATTAGAGAGCCTGAGGTGGAACCACTAGAACTGCTTGGGATTGGCCAAGGAGGAGAACAACATTGGTTCCATTGTTCGTTCACCAATCAAAACCTAACTCAGTCTAGGTTCAGTCCTGCTCTTTAATCTCATGTTCTGGTATGAGCATTTTCTGGTATCAACAATAGAATTGCAAAAATACAAAGATAATTAGACCTAATTGGAAACTAATACATTCAGATTATCAATACAATGAAAAATACAATTAAAATAATGAAATGCAGGCAAACCAATGCAATATTGAACATTAACCCTAAGCCAAACATTTTGCGACTCATCCCTCTTTCACAACAACATCACTTGTTGAAGTGGGATGTTCTGTTTAGGAAGATAAAGAATTTAATGGAATTTTACATATTAAACAGCTAACAATACTGTAACAACAGTCTGGGTCTTAATCTTTCATCTACCTGTTGATGGCTGGATTTCAATGATGTATTTAGTTATTCCACTAGTTAAAATACAACAAATCAAACGTAAAAATAAACGTGTATTAAATTCAATAATTGAGGTTGGTTCTTGATGTGTCCCAGAACATTTCAGCCAATAGTTATGAACATGCAGCCCTCTCACACAGACATTGAAAACAAAGAGAGACTTCTAATTTCATACTATAATGTCCTAGGATACTGTGATCTGGTCAGAAACCTTTAGAAAATGCTGTTGAGGGAGGTGACAATTGCTGTTCCACATGCAGTATCTGTTGCTAATGGCCAGCACTCAGCTGCTCCACCTTTTGTTTTCTAAACATTCAGCAGCCTTACATGGCGCTGATCATTGAACAGAAGATGATGCTTCACACACATTCACATGGTGAACAATGGAATGGGGCCTTAATCTGATCACACTGCATAGCAATGGATGCATTCCAATGCAAATAGTTACTCTGGAAGAACAATCTGCTATAATGGCTCTTTACTGTGAGTGTTGTTTTTACGCAGATCAGAAAGTCATGTAGTCAGTGAAGTCTATTAGCAAAATAAATGTTTTCCTCTCCATCATCATGTCATTGACAGCATCAGAGCTGTTGCTCCTTTCTCTAGATCCATACAAAGACAGGTAAGAATAACATGATTGTAAACAAATGGATCTAAAATGCAAAAGCAGATCATGTATTTACAATTACAATCTGAGAGAAAGTACAAGGCATTGTCATTTTAATGATTAAAATCCATGTCCACTTTACAAAAATAAACAAAAAATATGCAGAAATTACATTAACACTTGCAATTGCAGTACAACAAATCCCACATTGACCGCATCATGGATTAGTGTGTATACAATTTCTTTGTGCATAGTACAAGGCATATCCAAACTGTACACAGTGGTATGGTCTTTCTCCAGTGTGAATTTTGTGGGGATTTTAAGGTGCATGTTTTCCCACACAGATCACATGCATAGGGTTTCTCTATTCACAAAATAGGGAGTGCATTATCTGGTGACTAACTAAGTCTGCTTTTGTTTTGTAGCTGTCCCCACACTGTTTACAGTGGTATGGTGTGTGAATTTTCTGGTGATCCTTTAAGTGAGATTTGGTAATAAACCGGCTCCCACACTGGTCACAGTGGAATGGTCTTTCTCCGGCGTGCATTTTCTGGTGTGTCTTAAGACTGGACTTTCTACGGAAGTGTTTTCCACACTGGTCACAGCTGCGATGTTTGGGTTTAGCCAAGCCTCTTTGTTCATGTACTGCTGGTAGGACGGGGAAGATAGACGGAATATCCAACACTGGATTGGAAACAAGACAAAAGGAAGATAGTTGAGAAGTTGAACGATTAAATCATTTAGGAATGAACACTTCTAGGAATGAACATTTTCAATCTTCAGTCAATCTAGTTTCCTTAGTTAATCATATTCCTTAGTTTTGTCGTTGGCCTTTCCAAGTCCTAGTCCAGACCTTACAGTCTATGGTCCAGACTAATTTAAAACCACCTACCTTTAAGATAACCCCAAGATAAACACAATACAATAAAACAGATATTGAAAGAGACTAAAGGTGAAATCTGGAACAAACTCACTAAAAACTGCAGCTCTGCAACTACAGTGTTATTTTATATCTGCAGCATTTCATTGAGATGTTTTACTCACACTGCATAGCAATGGCTGCATTCCACATGTCCAATGCAAATAATATGCAGTGTACCATCATCATGATGTGCTTCAACGGGTTTCACACATTATAATCAGTCAGATTGAGAGTGAACAGTGTTAACTGTTAATGGATGCTTTTGTAATTGGCTCATTTCTTCTAACTGTTCCAGGACTGACTCGATAGTCCATCGATACCAACTGGTCAATATGAAAGACATTTAAATTGCCAATGTGGAAGCTGACAATACATTGTAAATGCCAAAATACTTTACAATGCATTCTATGAAGATTAAAACATACATACAATATAAGCAAACGCTCAAACTAAGTGAAGGAAAATGTACTATGATAATATATTAGTTATTAGTCAGTATTGGTTCACACATAGTCCACCAACAGTAAATGGTAAATCTGAAAGACTTGTTTCATTCATACAAATTGTCTCCACTACGGTGTAGACTAATGGGAATCCTTAATAAACTGAATTAAACAAAACTGTAACATTAAGACTCATTACTCCTGCTATGTTCAATTTAGCATTAGTTAAAATAAAGGTGTATAGACTAGAATCCTCCTATCGTGTTCCTTACAGTAATAGTTGCAGGATGTGAAATGAAGCCGTTCTTGTCACTGTATTAATCTGATCACACTGCATAGCAATGGATGCATTCCAATGCAAATAGTTACTCTGGAAGAACAATCTGCTATAATGGCTCTTTACTGTGAGTGTTGTTTTTACGCAGATCAGAAAGTCATGTAGTCAGTGAAGTCTATTAGCAAAATAAATGTTTTCCTTCTCCATCATCATGTCATTGACAGCATCAGAGCTGTTGCTGCTTTCTCAAGAATAACATGATTGTAAACAAATGGATCTAAAATGCAAAAGCAGATCATGTATTTACAATTACAATCTGAGAGAAAGTACAAGGCATTGACATTTTAATGATTAAAATCCATGTCCACTTGCCACCCAATATAGTAGACTGCATACAGGCCTCTAAAGAGACAGAGACATGGCTAAGTATATAGTTGCACTGAAATGTATAGACTCATTGGTTAGGCCCGCACACTGCAGGTTAATCACTGCAAAAGCAAAGTAAAACATACTCAGAGCCAATTAAGCCACTGCGAAGACCACACTCAAAGGCTAAAGGTCATGAACGCCGCACAGTAAAGGGACAGTAATCAATTAAGTGTAAATCTGCAGTGTAACCATTAACCAAGTATATTTCTATCTTTGGCCTAAATAATTGGACAGTAAATGAGGACTCGTTTAAAGCCACATATATACAGCACAACAGAAAGAATATAAAGGCGTAGCAGCATAGACTACACACACACACACACACACACACACACACACACTATTGTTGCCCCCCCATATCACCACTCTGATTGGTCCATAAACACCCTGTGAGTATTTAACAGTGCTCCGTTTCGTTGTGAAAAGCTGAATTATCTTCATTATCTGTCCTTGACTTGAAGAGCAGGCTGACTGTGATAAACTCATCAGCATATGTAATAATAAATATGTTGGCGTGGTGACTCACACAGTCAATTGTGTATAAGATATACAGCTTTAAACTCTTAAACCTTAATATAGTCAAGGAATCCGTACTGTAAAGAGCCACATTATCACCAGCAAACTCAGATTAAATAGGATCTAGAAAAAAATATTATCTTATAGGCTTGACTATAGTGATCATTCAGAACACTGCTTTAGTAATACAAATAAAGTTGAACATGTAAGTTCTTAAATGTTAACACTGTCTCTTCCCTTCCCTCGTGTTAACGAATACATAAAAAATACTACTGCAAATCTATTATTATCTGGTAAAGGTTTCCTTCCTGACCCTAGAATAAACGTTTCAGTTCCGTTTATTTGTCACAAATCTGGAACAAACGCACTAAAAACTGCAGCTCTGCAACTACAGTGTTATTTTTATCTGCAGCATTTCATTGAGATGTTTTACTCACACTGCATAGCAATGGCTGCATTCCAAATTTCCAATGCAAATAATACTATGGAAGAACAATCTGCTATAATGTCTCGTTACTGTGAGTGTTGTTTATTACGCAGATCAGAAAGTCTTGTTGCAATGAAACTGTTGCATTTAGCATGCGACATTTAGCATGCGACAATGCACAGGTTTCTTTAGTTTTTCCTTCTCCATCATGTCATTGACAGCATCAGAGCTGTTACTCTCCTCACATGGAATGCAGGCTGTTAAGTAGTCACAGTGTGTGGGGGTATATTCACATTGATTTATAATGTTGGCAGCCAAATACTATTACAAAGAAATAAGTGTAAGTAAGTTTGACTAAGTAGGCCCTATTAAATAACAACAGACAGGAATATATCTCAATCGACCAATTGGCCAGTTTATTAAGTTCAGCAGAACATTTCAAGATTCATCCAAACATCAGCGGTCAACACTGGTTATAGCAGATTAAAAATATAGAGGAATAGAACATTTAGTTCTACTTACTACAAAGTATGTTAGTGCTAGACTAGTGCTTTGTGTGTTTCACTGTGAAAATTATCTATGATACTTGCATTATGGATTTTACAACACTCATCCAAAAATAAATGTGTGTCTGCATACTGACACAAAACTCCAATATAAAAAAGTATAACGTGTAAAAAAGTATAAAAAGTATAACGTGGGAAGAGAAAACAAAAATAAACAAAAAATATGCAGAAAACACTTGCAATTGCAGTACAACAAATCCCACATTGACCGCATCATGGATTAGTGTGTATACAATTTTTTTGTGCATAGTACAAGGCATATCCAAACTGTACACAGTGGTATGGTCTTTCTCCAGTGTGAATTTTAAGGTGCATGTTTTCCCACACAGATCACATGCATAGGGTTTCTCTATTCACAAAATAGGGAGTGCATTATCTGGTGACTAACTAAGTCTGCTTTTGTTTTGTAGCTGTCCCCACACTGTTTACAGTGGTATGGTGTGTGAATTTTCTGGTGATCCTTTAAGTGAGATTTGGTAATAAACCGGCTCCCACACTGGTCACAGTGGAATGGTCTTTCTCCGGCGTGCATTTTCTGGTGTGTCTTAAGACTGGACTTTCTACGGAAGTGTTTTCCACACTGGTCACAGCTGCGATGTTTGGGTTTAGCCAAGCCTCTTTGTTCATGTACTGCTGGTAGGACGGGGAAGCTAGACGGAATATCCAACACTGGATTGGAACAAGACAAAAGGAAGATAGTTGAGAAGTTGAACGATTAAATCATTTAGGAATGAACACTTCTAGGAATGAACATTTTCAATCTTCAGTCAATCTAGTTTCCTTAGTTAATCATATTCCTTAGTTTTGTCGTTGGCCTTTCCAAGTCCTAGTCCAGACTAATTTAAAACCACCTACCTTTAAGATAACCCCAAGATAAACACAATACAATAAAACAGATATTGAAAGAGACTAAAGGTGATATAAATCTAACCTACAACAAAGCTAAATGAAACAATAAAATAAAACCAAATAAACACAAACTATAACTTACAGATATCTTGATGGTCTCTGGGTTCCAGGTGTTCAGCTGAACTGTTCCTGGTGGGATTGAGAGATTTCATCTTCAGCAGAAGTCTGGAGTTCACAGTCAGTTCTGGTTGAAATGATTGATATCCTGGAGGAGTTGTGGAGAACTGACAACTACACGCTCTTCTTATATTAGAGAGCCTGAGGTGGAACCACTAGAACTGCTTGGGATTGGCCAAGGAGGAGAACAACATTGGTTCCATTGTTCGTTCACCAATCAAAACCTAACTCAGTCTAGGTTCAGTCCTGCTCTTTAATCTCATGTTCTGGTATGAGCATTTTCTGGTATCAACAATAGAATTGCAAAAATACAAAGATAATTAGACCTAATTGGAAACTAATACATTCAGATTATCAATACAATGAAAAATACAATTAAAATAATGAAATGCAGGCAAACCAATGCAATATTGAACATTAACCCTAAGCCAAACATTTTGCGACTCATCCCTCTTTCACAACAACATCACTTGTTGAAGTGGGATGTTCTGTTTAGGAAGATAAAGAATTTAATGGAATTTTACATATTAAACAGCTAACAATACTGTAACAACAGTCTGGGTCTTAATCTTTCATCTACCTGTTGATGGCTGGATTTCAATGATGTATTTAGTTATTCCACTAGTTAAAATACAACAAATCAAACGTAAAAATAAACGTGTATTAAATTCAATAATTGAGGTTGGTTCTTGATGTGTCCCAGAACATTTCAGCCAATAGTTATGAACATGCAGCCCTCTCACACAGACATTGAAAACAAAGAGAGACTTCTAATTTCATACTATAATGTCCTAGGATACTGTGATCTGGTCAGAAACCTTTAGAAAATGCTGTTGAGGGAGGTGACAATTGCTGTTCCACATGCAGTATCTGTTGCTAATGGCCAGCACTCAGCTGCTCCACCTTTTGTTTTCTAAACATTCAGCAGCCTTACATGGCGCTGATCATTGAACAGAAGATGATGCTTCACACACATTCACATGGTGAACAATGGAATGGGGCCTTAATCTGATCACACTGCATAGCAATGGATGCATTCCAATGCAAATAGTTACTCTGGAAGAACAATCTGCTATAATGGCTCTTTACTGTGAGTGTTGTTTTTACGCAGATCAGAAAGTCATGTAGTCAGTGAAGTCTATTAGCAAAATAAATGTTTTCCTCTCCATCATCATGTCATTGACAGCATCAGAGCTGTTGCTCCTTTCTCTAGATCCATACAAAGACAGGTAAGAATAACATGATTGTAAACAAATGGATCTAAAATGCAAAAGCAGATCATGTATTTACAATTACAATCTGAGAGAAAGTACAAGGCATTGTCATTTTAATGATTAAAATCCATGTCCACTTTACAAAAATAAACAAAAAATATGCAGAAATTACATTAACACTTGCAATTGCAGTACAACAAATCCCACATTGACCGCATCATGGATTAGTGTGTATACAATTTCTTTGTGCATAGTACAAGGCATATCCAAACTGTACACAGTGGTATGGTCTTTCTCCAGTGTGAATTTTGTGGGGATTTTAAGGTGCATGTTTTCCCACACAGATCACATGCATAGGGTTTCTCTATTCACAAAATAGGGAGTGCATTATCTGGTGACTAACTAAGTCTGCTTTTGTTTTGTAGCTGTCCCCACACTGTTTACAGTGGTATGGTGTGTGAATTTTCTGGTGATCCTTTAAGTGAGATTTGGTAATAAACCGGCTCCCACACTGGTCACAGTGGAATGGTCTTTCTCCGGCGTGCATTTTCTGGTGTGTCTTAAGACTGGACTTTCTACGGAAGTGTTTTCCACACTGGTCACAGCTGCGATGTTTGGGTTTAGCCAAGCCTCTTTGTTCATGTACTGCTGGTAGGACGGGGAAGATAGACGGAATATCCAACACTGGATTGGAAACAAGACAAAAGGAAGATAGTTGAGAAGTTGAACGATTAAATCATTTAGGAATGAACACTTCTAGGAATGAACATTTTCAATCTTCAGTCAATCTAGTTTCCTTAGTTAATCATATTCCTTAGTTTTGTCGTTGGCCTTTCCAAGTCCTAGTCCAGACCTTACAGTCTATGGTCCAGACTAATTTAAAACCACCTACCTTTAAGATAACCCCAAGATAAACACAATACAATAAAACAGATATTGAAAGAGACTAAAGGTGAAATCTGGAACAAACTCACTAAAAACTGCAGCTCTGCAACTACAGTGTTATTTTATATCTGCAGCATTTCATTGAGATGTTTTACTCACACTGCATAGCAATGGCTGCATTCCACATGTCCAATGCAAATAATATGCAGTGTACCATCATCATGATGTGCTTCAACGGGTTTCACACATTATAATCAGTCAGATTGAGAGTGAACAGTGTTAACTGTTAATGGATGCTTTTGTAATTGGCTCATTTCTTCTAACTGTTCCAGGACTGACTCGATAGTCCATCGATACCAACTGGTCAATATGAAAGACATTTAAATTGCCAATGTGGAAGCTGACAATACATTGTAAATGCCAAAATACTTTACAATGCATTCTATGAAGATTAAAACATACATACAATATAAGCAAACGCTCAAACTAAGTGAAGGAAAATGTACTATGATAATATATTAGTTATTAGTCAGTATTGGTGCACACATAGTCCACCAACAGTAAATGGTAAATCTGAAAGACTTGTTTCATTCATACAAATTGTCTCCACTACGGTGTAGACTAATGGGAATCCTTAATAAACTGAATTAAACAAAACTGTAACATTAAGACTCATTACTCCTGCTATGTTCAATTTAGCATTAGTTAAAATAAAGGTGTATAGACTATAATCCTCCTATCGTGTTCCTTACAGTAATAGTTGCAGGATGTGAAATGAAGCCGGTCTTGTCACTGTATTGTTCACTGTCCATAATTAAAGGAGGTGAAACACATGCTGTGTTATGATGACCTTTCTGTAATGAACACGCATAAAGGACCTTTAGCTGTTTTTTTATTGATTGATTGAAATATTTATTAACAGTTTGCAGAATTACAGTACATTTCAAGCACAAACTCAATACAGAGACTGTTAACTGTGAGTGGATGACCCATTTAAGCATTACACTTGTTTACAAGAGGGTCCATTGCAAGATGCTGTACTCTGTCGTCGACCCTAAGCCATTCCAGCCTGTCAAAGTGGGCAGGGTTGAGGTGGGTTCGGGGGTGAGGCCAAGTAGTAGCCTGCAAAACTTAATTTGAAGAAAAAATATATGGACATAAATTATGTTAACAGTAAATCTTTGCCATTGCAATTCAACATTTAAATAGCCAATGTGGAAGCTGACAACACATTGTAAATGTCATCGAAAAACAGGTTGGACAGCATGCACACTGTGTTGTGATTAACTTTATTTGAAAGAAGGGAAAAAAATACACAAAAAAGACAATGCATTCTATGACGATAAAAACATACAAGATGATACGTGATGACAAATGATCAAACTAAGTGCAGGAGAATGTACTATGATAATATGTTAGTCCAAACAATAAAACAATAAAAAACATAGGATAAAAAAGGATAGGGTTTAAATCATGTGTGCACTAGCTTTGTGACGTTTTAAACTTTGTGGGTGACTAAAAGCCTTTCCGCACTGGTCACACGATTGAGTTCCTGCGTGACTTCTCTGGTGACTAATTAAGTGAGGTTTTGACACAAAGTTTTTTCCACACTGGTCACAGTGGTAGGGTTTCATTCCTGTATGAATCATTTTGTGTGTAATAAGGCTGGATAGGTGAGTGAAGTATTTTTCACACTGATCACATTCAAATGGTTTTTCTCCAGTGTGAATTCTCTGGTGTATTTTAAGGCTGTCCATCCTAGTGAAGTGTTTTCCACACTGATCACATCCATATGGTTTCTCACCTGTGTGAATTATCTGGTGGCTTTTAAGGTGTCCCATTCTAGTGTACTGTTTTCCACACTGGTCACATCCGTAGAGTTTCTCACCTGTGTGAATTCTCTGGTGGCTTTTAAGGTGGGTCTTTGTAGTGAAGTGTTTTCCACACTGGTCACATCCGTAGGGTTTCTCTCCAGTGTGAATTCGCTGGTGTGTTGTAAGGTGGGTCTTTGTAGTGAAGTGTTTTCCACACTGGTCACACCGGGGATTTTCCCCGGTGTGAATTCTCTGGTGCTGTATTGATTCAGCATTTGTCTTAAAGTTGCTCCCACATACGTCACAGTGGTATGGTCTTTCTCCAGTGTGAATTCTCTGGTGAGCTTTAAGGCCAGATGTGTGAGTGAACCTTTTTCCACACTGGTCACACCTGTGTTGTTTTGGTTTAGCCAAGCTTGTCTGTTCATTTACTGCAGGTAGGACAGGGAAGACAAAGGGAAGATGATGAGACATTGAAAGATGAACTAATTTAGGAATTTAACATTACAATTGTACAAACTGTTTTGTAATCATTTGTATGTGCCTAAATAAATACACAATTTTGTTGGCCTTTTAAAGTCAAAGCTAATTTAACAGATACACACCTCCAAATGCATACATTAACAATGTAATAGAGAAATAAAGTAAAAGTTAGAGTAATACTAAAGCATTTATCAAATCAGTATTAGTTATGCAAAACAATAATTGTGAGATATAAAAGAGACTACATTTAGCTTGATTTGATCTAACCTTCAACAAAGCTATATGGCAAAATAAAATACAAATGACTTACAGAGTTCCTCCTGTTCAGCATTAGTGTTCTGGGTGGGGTTGAGACAGTCCA
This sequence comes from Protomyctophum parallelum, assembly GCF_964188405.1. Lineage (NCBI taxonomy): Eukaryota > Metazoa > Chordata > Actinopteri > Myctophiformes > Myctophidae > Protomyctophum > Protomyctophum parallelum. Next base: position 48,605,952 of record NC_139704.1, on the reverse strand, counting down.
TCTTCAGCAGAAGTCTGGAGTCCACAGTCAGTTCTGGTTGAAATGCTGGAGACTTTACAACTGCACACTCTTCTTATACTGAGAGGTGGAACCACTAACGGCTTGCAATGATTGGCCAAAGAGGAGAACAATGGAACCTCTCTCCACCAATCAAAACCTCAGTCTAGGTTCAGTATTACCCTCAACACAAATGTATTTTTATACAATGTTACCTAAGTAGGAACTAATAATTGCACAATGTATTGCACAAATTATTTATAAATGATTGTACATAAGCAAAAGCAAAAAAACGGCCAAAAATAATGTTGCTCTTTATTTGGTCAACGTTTGGTTCAGATCAGGACAGTCATTGTCTGTCCTGATGAAGGTCTAAGCGACCTGGCAAGTTTCTGACAGTGTGCAGGTCCTCTTCTTTGTTTTCAATACCATTTGTAACATATGTGCACTATTGCCCTACCTATAATGTTATCAAAACAGGAATAAAGCAACTGTAGTTTAGCATGTTCGGGTGAAATACCTTTCTGTACATGGCAACAGTCCAGTGGACAATGCGTGTGGAGATAAGCTCTCTATTAAACCATGTCATTAGCCTGGCTAAAGTCAGACTCACTCAATGTCTAGACCGTGAGCGATTTGCTTTCAAGTTGCCCCAAACTGCAACTGCACATTTGAGTGAGGAGTCTGCTATAAACACAACACAAGATATATAGCTATATTAGCTACAAACACAACACAAGATTTATTTATTGTTATAGATATTATTCTCTGGTATCTGTATCGACTAACACTGAAATTGTAGTATCTGGATTGGATCGGGAACGAAAAGTGACACCTGAAAGTGACATTGGGACCTAATTCCCAATTATAAACATGTTCACTCCATTCACACAATACTGTAGGAGTAGACTATGTGCACTCTACTCACATGCAAATTGCTTGGTAGATCCATTCAGCAACAGGGTTCCACACCCTAACCCATTCTCACCTGTCCAACAAAGCATCCCCCAAAACATTCCACAATATTCACAACCTGTGTATTCTAACAAGTTAGATAATGATGTGTTATGATTATGAACACACACAATTCACAAAGGACCTTTAGCTGGCAAAACTTTATTTGAAAAAGAAGAAAAATATGGACATACATTTTTACAGAGTAAAATAAGAGCAATTCAACATTCAATGAAGATTCAAACTAAGTGATTATGTGTGCTGACGTGACAACGTCACGCACTAATATTGCATGGATTTGAATTAATATAATAATGAATGAGTTTCTTAATTCCTGACAAATGAAGGCAGAAACTGATTCTCACATTGTTCTATCAGTACCCTGTTAGCAGAATAATACAAGTTGAAAATAGATGAATAGAAAAAACTGAATAATGTTATAGTCAATACAATTAATCGACCCTAAGCCATTCCAGCCTGTCAAAGTGGGCAGGGTTGAGGTGGGTTCGGGGGTGAGGCCAAGTAGTAGCCTGCAAAACTTAATTTGAAGAAAAAATATATGGACATAAATTATGTTAACAGTAAATCTTTGCCATTGCAATTCAACATTTAAATAGCCAATGTGGAAGCTGACAACACATTGTAAATGTCATCGAAAAACAGGTTGGACAGCATGCACACTGTGTTGTGATTAACTTTATTTGAAAGAAGGGAAAAAATACACAAAAAAGACAATGCATTCTATTCTATTTACTACAAACATAAAAACATACAAGATGATACGTGATGACAAATGATCAAACTAAGTGCAGGAGAATGTACTATGATAATATGTTAGTCCAAACAATAAAACAATAAAAGAATGTATCTTTTTTAGAGCACTCTTTTGAATACATCCTTTGCCACAAACTGTACACGTAAAGGGCCTTTCCCCTGTATGAGGCATCATGTGTGATTTTTAGATCACCAAATTGTATCCTTTGCCACAAATTGTACATGTAAATGGTTTTCCCCCTGTATGAGTCATGCAGGTTTTTTTTAAATTGCAATGCTGACTAAAGCCCTTGCCACACACAGTACATGTTAATGGATTTTCCACTGCATGAGTCATCATGCATGATTATAGAACAAAGCCTTTGTCACAGACTGTACATGTAAAGGGCTTTTCCCCTGTATGAATCATTGTGATAGGAATAATAGTAATATAAGAGGACACTGTTTTGCTTGTTCTTTGTATAACTAAAGTGAAACGTTAATATGTTTGTAGTAAAATGTGTAATAAGTAATGTGTGATAAACTGACTGGTGACATGTTAATGCTAATATGATGATGTGCTTCACTGGGTTTCAACACATTCTAATCAGTCAGATTGAGAGTGAATGGACAGCAGACAGTGTGAATGGTTGTTTTAGTAATTTACTATTGTCTTCTAATTGTTCCAGGACTGACTCGATAGTCCATCGAGACCAACTGGTCAATCTGAAAGGCATCTGCAGAAACGGATCAAGTGTCAGTTTCACTCTACACCAGTGTCACTCGGTCCTTGGGAGAGTTTCAGGGGATCCCCAGCTAAATGATCATTTAAATGATCATCAGCCGTAAAAAAATATTGTTTTATGAGGGGTCCCTGGCATATCTTTTCAAATGGGGCGTCCGCGGGCCAATTGGTAGCAATTTGGGGGTCCTTGACATGAAAGAGTTTGGGAACCACTGCTCTGCACCATGCTTGTCTTGATACGAGTGTATGCTACTGACAGGATCAACCACTGACAGGATCAACTGACAGGATCAACCAGGTTAATCCACTATATGATCGACACACAATTAGCCAGTTAGCCTACTACGCTTTGCGCTTTGTCTGTCAACTGTTGTGCCCTCTCCTCTCTATAGGCTTTCAGCAGCTGGTTGATCAGGGACAGTGCGTTCGCCTTTCTGACGGGGTAAAGGGCCGGGAAGGGGTTCCCCTTGTATTCGATCACCGCCATCTTAGCTCTGTCCAGGTTCTCCCGTCTGGGAAGCTGTGCGAATCGGGTGAAACCGTCGGGCTGCGTCTCAAACCTGGGCGCGAGGACCTTGAAGAGCTTGGGCACGAGGTCCTTCTCCGTGAGCCAGAAGCTCGCCATTTTCATCGCCTGCGGATCCGTGTCTCCCCTCTTGGCGTAGTCGATCAGCTTTTCCGCGTAGAAGCGAACTTCGTCCGCCCGAGCGTAGGTGGTCTCTATTCTCTCGTGGCGGACCAGCCCGGTCAGAAGGTTCCGGAGCATGTTGATCCTGGATTCAGGGCCCAGGCCCATTGTCCTGTGCACCCGGCCGTGGGATATTAACATTTGCAATGTCAGCCGCATGTTTACGATGGATTATCAATCCTACAAGAAGAGGCACGGTATGAGCACGCTGTTTCCAAATGAGCAACGTTGCACCGTTGTTTGTTTTTGAGGGGCGCTACTGTCACGATCTGGCGTTTTCTGCTGTGTTCTAGTGTTCCTTGTTCCTAGTTTGTGTGTTTTAGTGGGTACTCACCTCCCTGTATTAGTGTAACTCTAGTCACCTGTGTTCTGTTTGCCTGTTAGCCTATCCTAGTGTTGATTGTCAGTTGTGTTCACCTGTGTCCTGTTTTTCCCTGCCCTTATATACTGCCCTGTTCTGTCAGTTCCTTGTCGGATTATTATTTGTATGTCTCGGTGTGTTCTGTTCCTTTTGTCAATAAATGTCTTGCATTTGAGATCTTCTGCCTCAGCCTTGCTGTCTGCTCTTGGGTCCTACCCGCTTGCCCTGCACACGTGACAGCTATGCACACCCCAACTATGCACAGCTTTGTCTTTCTGTCTGTCTGTCTGTCTGTCTGTCTGAGCACAGAATGTGCTCAGCTGATCACAGGCTGAGCATTGAATGTGATGTATGATGATGTATGATGATAAGAACGCCCCCCTCACTTCACACGAGTGTGATCTTTCGCGTACTCCAAATTGTGTTGCAGAAGGAAACTGCTAGACACACATTGTAACAAGGTGACGTCTTGAGAGAGAGAGTTTCTGAGATTGCAGTTGCCTTTTATATCACTGGCTACGGTGTTCGTGTCACTATGAGTCGGTCACGTCCATATATGGAGTATACTGATGGACTGGAGTCCACAACGTCAGACTTACGTCAGACTAACGTGGTCTTTACACGAGAACAGTGTTCATAGAAAACGGCAAAATATCGTTTTGCTGGTGTCCCTTTTAGACGAGAACGGTGTTTTCAGGAAGTGAAAACACAACAAAGTGATAACACCTTCCAGTGGAAGTCTTTGGGAACGCCGTTTCCTCCCGTCTCCGTGTAAACAGGCAAAACGGTGAATCCGCAAAACGTATGACATCGTGGCTCACGTTGGCTCACAGCGCATATGTTTATTACATTGATGCAGAGCCATATATGATATAACCCATTTTGACCTGAGATCAGATTCTAAAAATGTCTTCTACATCCTGAGTTTTCTGAAAAAGCTATGTTTCGTTCAATGTCAGTCGTTCAATGTCAGTCGTTCAAAAATAGCAGACCTATACACGCTCGTACCGCCGCTCATCAGTGATGGTGTAAACCATGGTGTAAATAAAATGCCTTGTGATAGGCGGCAGTATTGCCGTCTCCAAAGAGCACGATAAGTTTCTCCAATGCTGTAGCTAGGTGTATGTAGCTAGGTGTATGTAGCTAGGTGTATGTAGCTAGGTGTATGTAGCTATAGGTGTATCACGAGAGACACCTTTCAGTCACTTCAGTGAATCCATTTCCTGCCGGACCTCTTTGAGGATGTCCACCTCCAGCTTGGAGGTGTCGTACTCTCTGAGCATGTCGTACTGGACCCAGGGTCGTGCCCACTTCTGGGCGTGCTCCATCTGCTCCGGCGTCAGGGCCACGTCGAAGCGGATGCCCTGGATGTTGAACTTGGGACGCTCCCAGCGCTTGGACCACGGCTTCGGACGCATCCTCACCTTGACCTCGTTGACGTGCACGTCTCCCGCGGGGGAGCAGGGCACGGGCTTCATGTCCGGGTCCACGGTGCTGTATTTGGGCAGCGCGTCTCTCAGGTACGTCAGGTCGTCGTCCAGCCTCTTCTCTAGCTTCAGCACGTCGACGCGCTGGATCCGAGGGCTGTACAGTTCATAGCAGATCTCCACGCCTTGGCCATTGACAATGTTCCTGAGAACAAATGTGGCTCCCAGTCCGTGGCCGCTCCTCTTCGTGCAGATGCCCACGAAGCGGTTGGTTTTCCCGCTGGCGTGCGCGTCAGCCATGTTCACGGCTAGGATGCTCCCCGCGTAGAACTCGGGAATGTTCAGTACTTTCCTCCTGCGGATCATATCCTTCCTCTCCATGCGGAATTTGAACGGAGCTGTTCTCTCACGAGGCGGGATAAACTCTGGACTCAGAAAACTTCGGAGGGGTGACTCCGTTTGTATGATGACAGGTTTTGGGGGAGGAATAAATTTGGTTGGACCCCCAAACCGAGGTACAGACATAGACAGGAACCTTTCGTGAATTTTTAAGTTTCGTAACAATCTTAACATTCTGTCAAGCTTCCCCACGCAGACGGGTATGTTACACATATAACTGATTGATTGAAAATGGCATTACCAGTTTGTAGAATGAGCACAGTTTGACGTAAGCACAGTTCTGCTCAGTTGATAAACCCAGAAAAGCACTAAGACTTGTTTACATTGAGGTTCACCTCTTAGTAATGTGGGATTATCGGGGCGTCAGACTAACGCTACGCACTCCTCAATGATGTGGCCTGCTGTGACTCACAGTGGTAACTATAACGACTATAGTACTCGTAGTGTGGTGTCCTATATTAATTAAAATGTAATAACGGGAGGGTGGGCCGGTAGGCCTCTGACGTCACTCTGACTCATGCAGCCTTAACCATGTAAGGAGTTCCCAAAGCAGTTACAGTATACGCCCAAATATGGAGTGTGTCGTCATGACATCAGCTGCAAACAAATCAGTTTGCTCCATACGGGCACAAAAGGCGGCATGCCCTTATGTGGGCATGTACTGATCATCGTTCATATACGTTTAGGTGTTAGGCCTACTGTGATTTTGAATAGATGTATGATTTATGCCCAAATCTCATCTTGCGTTCCTATAAGTTTAGGTGGAGAAAATATATGTATATGATTTGATGTCCAGGTCAATCAGTGTTTGGCCGAGGTCGTGAATGGCAAAACTGTTTTAGTTCAAAGGTCACTGTTTAGTTCAAAGGTCACTGAACACCGTTGAAGGAATGCCAGCAAACAGCATGTTCAACAGAGTAGAGTAGAGTTTATTTTTTAAACATATGTTTGTTGATTTTCTTTACAGTACAAAGAAGTATTTTCAAAACAATTGACATATATTTCCCCCCCCCCACATCCCCATGGCAGCACAAATACAAACAAAATCTTATCACGAATCTTTTTGACAGCAATAAATACAGAACAAAAATAAATAAATAATAATGACAAAACGAAAAATAAAACGAAAATAAAACACATTACACACAGTTAAACAAACAAATGCACAATGTCCGTCACAGTTCCCTGCCCCCACCCCACAGCTGACTACTCCAGAGTTTATTTATTTTGGTCATTAAAACCATTCAGTGCCTGCTTTTATTTTTGCAAAAGAAACATTGACCAAAAAGGTGTAGGCTGAAGCCTATAAGCTTATAGTGCCTACCCTTCTAACAAATAAATGGCTTTCATAGGTAAAATAATACAACAAAGCAAACAGAAGGGGGAAAACAAAACAAAAACAAACATAACATAAAACAAAGACAGACAGGACAATACAGTTAACAGGAACAAGACAAAAAAGAACAAAAACAACAAAACAAAACACAAAACGAGAAAACAAAACATCATATCAATGTTCTATAATGCTTGTTGAACAGCCAAGGAAATGAAATCCTGGACTGAGTGGACTCTGGATGCTCAAGAATACGATCAGACACTTGCTTATGAATTGTGGTTTCAAATTTATTTGGATAAATGCAGTTTTCAAATATTAAAGTGAATACATATTTTCTGACTCCCAATTGGGGCTGGATTGGTGGAATGGAAAACCAGAGGGGTGGATTGGTGGAATGGAAAACCAGAGGGGTGGATTGGTGGAATGGAAAACCAGAGGGGTGCACGATTATGAAATTATGACCGTCATCCGATCTCTGATTATTTGCAGGGTCACATCTGCCGATACCGATATTATACAGAGGACCACAATGGAAACAATCCTAGGCCCTATAGGGGCTTGGCCCAAAACCTGTTAACCCATTCTGACCTGAGATCAGATTCATACAAGGTTTCCACTGGACACACACTGGTCTGATTAACCCATTCTGACCTGAGATCAGATTCATACGAGGTTTCCACTGGACACACACTGGTCTGATTAATATTATAGCCTGTGTAAATCAACTATCAAAGTATTTTGTTTATAATCAGTTTTTTCAACATTCAATCACCATTTCTGGGTTCATGGCATTTCCAGTAGAATAATTCGTTAGCCAACCTTAGGCTAATGCCTTAACATATTCCACACCGACAGAGAAGAAGAAATGCGGACATTTTCAGACATTTTCCCAAAGCAACGGAACCGTAATTTTGTATTTATAAAATACATTAATTCAACAACATAACATTGTTTAATAATTGTTTATTTGGAATGTACATCACATGATAATTCTTTCTAAAGATTTAATTTTGGCTTTTTTTGCCTTTATTGATAGATAAGTGAAGACAGACAGGAGTTAAGCTCTGACATTGAAGTGAAATGTAGCCTGAAATTACAGGATTAATAATATGTCTTCAGAACATGTCAGATGAAAAAGAAAACAGGTTTTTAAAGGTATATTCAGTGATTTCACTCAAAAAACCTTAGGTTTCGTTTTTGGCCTGGGACCCAGCCTTTCGTCCAATCAGGATAGAGAGTCAAAAACGAAACCTTTTTACCCCCAGGGGTTAACTGGGGACAGGGAGGAACTCCTTATATGGTCAGCACACTCTATAGTAGATCACAACAAAACAAAAAAATAAGTGATATTTGAATTAAGTGAAATCACTGAATATACCTTTAAGCTCTGCTGAACAGTTCGTCATCCCACGATGACTTACTCCGGGTCACAAAGGGTCACATGTTGTTTTGTTCAGACACACTACTATGGAGTGAGTCCGAGTGACTAAAATAAAAAAACTACCAACTACATGTTGTAACAACATCTGCAGCAGAGACAGCATATACAGCAGAGACAGCATGTACAGCAGAGACAGCATGTACAGCAGAGACAGCATGTACAGCAGAGACAGCATGTTCAGCAGAGACAGCATGTACAGCAGAGACAGCATGTACAGCAGAGACAGCATGTACAGCAGAGACAGCATGTTCAGCAGAGACAGCATGTACAGCAGAGACAGCATGTACAGCAGAGACAGCATGTACAGCAGAGACAGCATGTACAGCAGAGACAGCGTACAGTACAGCAGAGACAGCGTACAGCAGAGACAGCGTACAGTACAGCAGAGACAGCATGTACAGCAGAGACAGCATGTACAGCAGAGACAGCATGTACAGCAGAGACAGCATGTACAGCAGAGACAGCATGTACAGCAGAGACAGCATGTTCAGCAGAGACAGCATGTACAGCAGAGACAGCATGTACAGCAGAGACAGCATGTACAGCAGAGACAGCATGTACAGCAGAGACAGCATGTACAGCAGAGACAGCGTACAGTAGAGACAGCGTACAGTACAGCAGAGACAGCATGTACAGCAGAGACAGCATGTACAGCAGAGACAGCATGTACAGCAGAGACAGCATGTACAGCAGAGACAGCGTACAGTACAGCAGAGACAGCATGTACAGCAGAGACAGCATGTACAGCAGAGACAGCATGTACAGCAGAGACAGCGTACAGTAGAGACAGCGTACAGTACAGCAGAGACAGCATGTACAGCAGAGACAGCATGTACAGCAGAGACAGCATGTACAGCAGAGACAGCATGTACAGCAGAGACAGCATGTACAGCAGAGACAGCATGTACAGCAGAGACAGCATGTACAGCAGAGACAGCATGTACAGCAGAGACAGCATGTACAGCAGAGACAGCATGTACAGCAGAGACAGCATGTACAGCAGAGACAGCGTACAGTAGAGACAGCGTACAGTACAGCAGAGACAGCATGTACAGCAGAGACAGCATGTACAGCAGAGACAGCATGTACAGCAGAGACAGCATGTACAGCAGAGACAGCGTACAGTACAGCAGAGACAGCATGTACAGCAGAGACAGCATGTACAGCAGAGACAGCATGTACAGCAGAGACAGCATGTACAGCAGAGACAGCATGTACAGCAGAGACAGCATATACAGCAGAGACAGCATGTACAGCAGAGACAGCATGTACAGCAGAGACAGCATGTACAGCAGAGACAGCGTACAGTACAGCATGTGTAGAAAAGAGTCATCCTAGTGAGCAACAACAACCCTCCCCCTGGCCTATTCCATGTGGACCCACCCACCTCACGTGCTGTCACGCCCTCTCAATCAGCAATCTCACCTGCTCCCACTCACACCTCAATCAATGGGGCCAGCTATAGACAAATCCACAGAGGGTTGCCTGGGTGCGGCCATTACTGAGGTGTACCATTAAGCACAGCAGCACTGATTAGCCACACCTGGCCGACGGAGCACCTGCTCCATGGATTACACCTCAGTAATGGCCGCGCCCAGGGCACCCCTCTGTGGATTTGTCTATATATACAGTACTGCCTGAGTGCCTGTCCATGCAGTCAGTGTTTGTCAGCAGCAGCAGCAGCAACAACTCCACCACCAGAGAGCCCTCTGCCCTCTCTTATATTGAATGTTTGTATTTCCCACGTTGTGTACTCCTAAATGTAGTGGTAGGCCTACCCATCCCCCCCCCCCCTTTAGTCTAATTGTCTTAGGTACCTAATTGTCTGTCTATTTATGCACTGTTGTATTGTATAATAATTATGTTTCTCTTGTCGTTTTAGTAAAAACCATAAATGTGAAGCCTCACCACGTCCTTGCTCAACCCTAAATACTTCTAATACTTGTCTGTGCAACGGAAAATAAAGGCTTAAACGGAAATCTCCTTGTCTATACATTCTTGCCGATGTACCATGGTGATGTAATATCCCATGAGCCAGTCTCAACCTAAAGCTACCCTACAGGATAGACATGAGGATATATAGGATGTACACCAGAGACAACATGTACAACAGGGAGAGGGACAGCATGTACAACAGGGACAGGGACAGCATAATGTACAACAGGGACAGGGACAGGGACAGGGACAGCATAATGTACAACAGGGACAGGGACAGGGACAGGGACAGCATAATGTACAACAGGGACAGCATAATGTTCAACAGGGACAGCAGCGAAAGCATAATGTACATCAGGGACAGCAGGGCCAGCATAATGTACAACAGGGACAGCAGGGAAAACAGGGACAGCAGGGAAAACAGGGACAGCAGGGACAGCATGTTCAACAGGGACAGCATGTTCAACAGGGACAGTATGTTCAACAGGGACAGCATGTTCAACAGGGACAGTATGTTCAACAGGGACAGCATGTTCAACAGGGACAGTATGTTCAACAGGGACAGTATGTTCAACAGGGACAGTATGTTCAACAGGGACAGCATGTTCAACAGGGACAGCATGTTCAACAGGGACAGCATGTTCAACAGGGACAGTATGTTCAACAGGGACAGTATGTTCAACAGGGACAGTATGTTCAACAGGGGCAGCATGTTCAACAGGGACAGTATGTTCAACAGGGGCAGCATGTTCAACAGGGGCAGCATGTTCAACAGGGGCAGCATGTTCAACAGGGGCAGCATGTTCAACAGGGGCAGCATCTGCAGCAGGGTCAGGGTGTCCAGTACCGACATCGTCAGGAGGTCCAGTATCGTCAGAGCCATGATTAACCTAAGGGACAGAACAGAAGGTTGCTGGAGTTAAAAGTTGAAGTCCCCTTTTAGCTTCCGACTTTTGTGTTAACTTGTAGTTCTAGGGCTGTCACGATTGCTAATTTAGGCTGACGGCTAATTGTCGCACAGATAATTGCGATGCTAAATAAAAAATCCGATTGCCTTTAAAGCTGATATAGAAGAGTTTCCAGTGTTACAATAGCTGAATACCAGAATTACAATAGCTCCAACAATGGTGAAACTAAGATATGGGGATAATATTATAGTTTGCAATGAAATCGCATCTTCGCGTTTTCATTATAATACTGCTGGGTTGAACACCGTCACAGCCTCGCGCTGCAATTGGCTAAAAGTTTAAATCCCCCCCGACGTCCGGACTAGTAAACTGTAGTGGATATAAACAGTGCATTCAGCCAGAGGGGGCCAAAGGGAAAGCGTGCTGTAGCGTGCTAGTTGTACAATATTATAAAAAAAAAGTATAAACAGCATATTGTTACAATAAATCTGTCACCGTGGGTTCAGCTCACCTGAGTTATCTCAAGGTCCGTCGACCACCATAAAACGCAGTGTATTTTGTCGCAGACGACCTGGCCACTGTCACAGGTACAGATCTGGCATGGATCCAGAATCCACCCCCTGCTGCTGTACACCTGGCCGTCGGCCGTACAGGCCAAGTCCTCTCCTGAAACGCACAGAGAAGCCATCACGGGTGAGAAAGTTGGCATTGAAAAAGGGTTGCAGTAGAACAGCTAATTGGGGAGGATCGTTGGAAAAAAACCTTTGGGTTCACTCACCGGGTGTTGTCTCCCCTCCTGTGTCGTCGGATAAGTCATCCTGGCAGACAGGACAGCACTCGCCTTCGGGGATGTGCTCTTCCTCACAGTTGCTGAGTCCATCGCACTCGGTGTCATCGCAGAGGACCTCACCAGAGTCGCCACTGTAATCTCCAGAAACGCCATCTCCTGAAGCCATCACGGGTGAGAAATGAGGATGGCATTGTAAAAGGGTCACATTTTGAAAGGAAAGACTATAATGTTTACACCTGGTCATCATCATTTGTTTCTTTTCACTTTTCTTTACACTACAAAGAGTTTTGGTGAGCATACATTCTGTCTCATTCACAGTCAGGTGTTTAAGTGTTTCCACTATTTGTAGTTATATAATCATTAATCACATAAGGAGGGAGACCTTTGTTAGTCCCACAGGGGGAATATAATTTCATCTTGGCCTGCAGCAGCACCCAGCAGTTATTATGGGTACCGTTAAAGGACAACTTTAGTTTTTTTCAACCAAGGTTCATGTTTTAGGTTTTTTTTTTCATTTGCTTCTTTCTTTAGTTTTAGAGATTTTAGCTCTTTTTGATAGGGGGGGGGGGCATTCGAACATGGGGCTAAATATGTATTTCTGTACAACATTTTATGGTGATTTATTTTTGTATTATTTACTATAGTCCTACTAGATCCCAGGAAATTACATCTGGCCACAGAAGATCACAGGATCTACTGAATGTGAAGGTAGCCTACTGGGGGGAAGGCTTATACTGTGTGTGTATAGGCTCAATATGTCAGTTTGTCACATTCAATAAGTCCTGTGATCTTTTGTGGACAGATAGGACTATAGTAAATAATAATAAAAATAAATCGCCATAAGATTTTGTAAGAAATACATATTTAGCCCCATGCTCGAATGCCCCCGCCCCCCTGTCAAAAACTGCTAAAATCCCTAAAACGAAAGAAAGCAGCAAATGAAAGAAAATTAACACTCACCTTTTAGTTTCTCTAATAACAACCTAAAACATGAACCTTGGTTGAAAAAAACAAAAAAGTTGTCCTTTAAGTGCCTTGCTCCGGGACACAAACTGTGAGCCAGGAGGCCAACCGGTGACCTTCTGACAGCCCCTCCAGCATCTCTACCAGGGGGGCAGTCAGACAGATATTTTGTGAAGCCACTAAAGCTAAATTCCAATACCGCAACTTTCACACTCGCTCATTCTCCTCGCGTCCTCCACTCGCTCCTCGGCTCCGCCCCCAGCGAGGAGGAGAGGAGGAGGAGAGGATTCTATGCGAGGACAGAGTGGTGGTCAAATTTTCCTCTAGAATCGGAATGTACTGCGCTGTCATTTCAAAGCGACGGCACATTCCGCGATCACTAATGACGTGTATCAATTCAATTCAATTCAAAGGGCTTTATTGGCATGGGAAAACATACGTTAACATTGCCAAAGCAAAAGTGGTGTCACACAGCTATGATCTCTACCCAGTACCCATCACTCCCTATTCTGGTTAAATATTCAGCGAAAATAGCAAATCTACAAGTCCTAAAGTGACATGTTATGAATGAGCTTAATAATTGTCTCATATTGGCTATTTCATGAAAGTATAATATATTTTCGACAATGAGTTTGGTAGGGCAAAACAATGTATAGCCCTGGAGGACCCTTACCTGGTCAATTAACCCATTTTGGGCGGGAACCCCTTTTGGTGTTTTAAACATTATGTTATAATTTATATATTGAAAAATAGCAGATCTACAAGCTCACGAGCTTGTACTGTAGGTCTGCTATTTTTGAAAAATCGTAAAAATATGGCGCAAATCTTTGAATATATATTCTTTCAAAGTGAATGTTTTGAACTCAGGTCTAATGGGTTAAAGGGGCATTCCACTAATTTTTAACATTTTACTGTCATTAATATACCTTAGAGCTGTTGTGTGGAAATAATTAAAAATATGTGTTTCCTAGAACTGGAGGTCTGAAAAAAATCATTAACATGGTGAATCACATATTGATGATGTCATCAAGATGTGATTCATATTAATGACATGGTAAAATGTTGAAAATGAGTGGTATTCCCCTTTAAGTATACAGGATTCAAGTGGTTAAGTGCATTGAGCTTGCATCCTTGCGGTCACCAGTGCACGTTGGCTAACCTTGGTTAATGTTGCCACACACTGTGTTTTATTACACTTTGTACATACACGCACACACACACACGCACGCGCACGCACACGCGCACGCACACACCACACACACACACACACACACGTAAGTTGCAACAGTAACACATCATTTAGGAACCACTTACCAGAGGACGGAATCGGATTGCTCAGAGAAGAGAGCATCTGGGCCAGAAGCACCAGGATGGACAAACACGTCTTCATCTACAAACGGCAAGAATGAACAACACAGGATTCCATGAACCCATTTTGACCTGAGGCCCATTCTAAAAACGCCTCCTAAAACCTAACCTAAGGTTTTCTGAGAACCATAACATTCTTACTAAAACATTTAAAAATGTTGTCGTATGAGACCTGCACTAAAGTGAACGACATCAAATGAACATGAAAATGGACTCACCGTTCCAACTGGTGTCGGTCCTGTTGTCGGCTTGTTGCTTCTGAGCTGAATGTCGACCAGAGAGAGGAGCTGGACTTATAAATACTAACTGTTAGTCACCACACTTTATCAGGCCTTTACTGTGACACATAACTTTATCAGACTTATAAACACTCACCATGAGGCCTTTACTGTGACACATATAGTTTATCAGGACACTACATGTCCAAGAACAACTACTCTGATTTGTTATTTAAGTCAAAGTAGCGATCTGCTAATTTTGGCTAGTGATAAATGATAAGTGATAAAGCATATATTTAATAATTACTTTTAAGTTTCATTCCCTCAGGTCAATTTTGACTTTTACTTCTAACAGTCAAAACAGTCTACTGCACAACGCATAATGGTCACTGAAAATAACCAATCTACAAGCTCAGAATGTGCCACAATGCGACGGCGAACTGTTGTTGCAGATCTGCTATTTTCGCAAAGGTTAGCCACAGAATAGGGATACTAGGATTCAAGCTGGTTAAACACTTAAGCACTACTTTATTTTTGGGCTGTAGATGGGCATTCCCTGGGGGGTCCCTGTCAGTAAAACTCTTCAAATGGGGGTCCACGGCCAAACATAGTTATATATCAATGTGGAGATCCTTGACATTAAAAATGTTTGAGAAGTTGACACAGCATGATGTCACCATGAGATGTGTGAGTCAGAACAGATAGAGAGAGGAGCAGGGAATGATACAGTTTATGAATAATAAGGTGCACAATATTTCTACACTGTAGATGAGATGTACTTCAACACTTTAATGTGTGTGTGTGTGTGTGTGTGTGTGTGTGTGTGTGTGTGTGTGTGTGTGTGTGTGTGTGTGTGTGTGTGTGTGTGTGTGTGTGTGTGTGTGTGTGTGTGTGTGTGTGTGTGTGTGTGTGTGTGTGTGTCCTGATAAAACACTGACCATGACTGTATCATGTCTCCGGATGCAACAATATAGTGTAAGTTAATAAGAGGGAAAAACCCAACTAAACTTATATTTACAGACTAAACAGGAGCAATGACACACGTCACGGATAATATAATAAATATAACCATCCTAAACCTAACCTTGATTTTGAACCACTAACCTAACAATTAAACACACAATAAGCTACAACAAGACTCCTTCACTCATTAAACTAACTAATATATTCTCTAATCTAATAAAACTTGACTAATGACTTGTCCAAAAACCTTGCTTCTGCGACACAGTGCTCTAAGCAGTGGTTCACAAACTATTAAGTCCCCCCAAATCGACCCCCAAAACATAATCATATGTTTAAAACTAAAATGTAATATAAAGGTAATGAATTACATGCATACAGACCATATAATAATAATAATAACTTTATTTATATGGCACCTTTCCAAAAACAAGTTTACAAAGTGCTTTACAGATAATAATAGCAGTAAAAATACAATAAGAATAAAAACAAAACAAAAGAAACACAATTCAAACATTTCATAAAAAGGCTGTGCAATAAAGGTGAGTTTTTAACGGCGATTTAAAAGCGGATACTGAGTTCTCCAGCCTGAGATCCTCAGGCAGTGAGTTCCAACGCCGAGGGGCCCCTACAGCCTGAGGGGCCCCTACAGCCTGAGATCCTCAGGCAGTGAGTTCCAACGCCGAGGGGCCCGTACAGCCTGAGGGGCCCCTACAGCCTGAGATCCTCAGGCAGTGAGTTCCAACGCCGAGGGGCCCGTACAGCCTGAGGGGCCCCTACAGCCTGAGATCCTCAGGCAGTGAGTTCCAACGCCGAGGGGCCCGTACAGCCTGAGGGGCCCCTACAGCCTGAGATCCTCAGGCAGTGAGTTCCAACGCCGAGGGGCCCGTACAGCCTGAGGGGCCCCTACAGCCTGAGATCCTCAGGCAGTGAGTTCCAACGCCGAGGGGCCCGTACAGCCTGAGGGGCCCCTACAGCCTGAGATCCTCAGGCAGTGAGTTCCAACGCCGAGGGGCCCGTACAGCCTGAGGGGCCCCTACAGCCTGAGATCCTCAGGCAGTGAGTTCCAACGCCGAGGGGCCCGTACACAGCAAAGGCCCGCTCGCCTTTTGTGATAAGGCCAGATTTTGGAAACCTTCAATAGGGTTTTGCTGGATGATCTCAGGCAGCGGCCATGCTTGTAGGGAGTTACACGTCCCAAACTCTTCTCCCTTCTGGCTCCAAAACTGTGGAATGCACTTCCCGTTGCAGTCAGAACTGCAGCATCACTCCCAAACTTCCGCCGTAGTCTGAAAACCCACCTTTTCAGACTCCATGGCCCATAGCACTTACCCTAACCCCTTAGATAGCATTTCTGTAGACTTAGATAGCATTTGATACAGACTTATAGCAGCACTATAATTGCATTGTATGGAGTCATAGTACATATGTATATAGCATAGTATAGTATATATGTATAGTTTTATTATATAGATATTCCACTGTTGCTTTCTTAGCTTACGCATGTTTCATGATAAATGCTTTTTATGTGATGTATTCCCATGCTTTTTTGTTCTTGCTTAATGTAAGTCGCTCTGGATTAAGAGCGCCTGCTAAATGCCTAAATTGTAAATTGTAAATTGAGTTAAAAGATTACAGATGTAAGCAGGTGCTTGACCATTTAGAGCTTTAAAAACAAGTAATAAAATCTTAAAATCTATTCTAAAACATCCAGGTAACCAATGAAGGACAGGTGTGATGTGGTCACTTCTCTTAGTGCGGGTCAGTAGCCTGGCAGCTGCATTTTGTATATACTGTATACTGTACATACATACATATAATGTACATTGTGTATTTTTAATGGATTGATCCGTGTTTAATATGCATATATATCATGGTCACTCATATTTTTGTTTTTGTTTGTTGTTTTTAGATATACGTTTTATAGGCCTATATAGGCTAAAAGTGTGTTTATTAACTTACACTATGTTGCATCCGGAGACATGATACAGTCATGGTCAGTGTTTTATCAGGACATCATCAGACTTCACACACACAGCATTAAAGTGTTGAAGTACATCTCATCTACAGTGTAGAATATCATGTTTTATTGTGTACCTTATTATTCATAAACTGTATCATTCCCTGCTCCTCTCTCTATCTGTTCTGACTCACACATCTCATGGTGACATCATGCTGTGTCATCTATATGTCAGCGCGCTTCTCAAACATTTTTAATGTCAAGGATCTCCAAATTGATATATAACTATGTTTGGCCGTGGACCCCCATTTGAAGAGTTTTACTGACAGGGACCCCCCAGGGAATGCCCATCTACAGCCCCAAAATAAAGTAGTGCTTAAGTGTTTAACCAGCTTGAATCCTAGTATCCCTATTCTGTGGCTAACCTTTGCGAAAATAGCAGATCTGCAACAACAGCTCGCCGTCGCATTGTGGCACATTCTGAGCTTGTAGATTGGTTAACCAGATTTTTCAAAAATAGCAGACCTACAAGCTCGTAGCGCGCCACTCATGGTGGTGTGCACTGGAACATATAGCCAATCCACAAGCTTGTATAGGCCTAGATCTGTTCTACTATCTTTAATGTGACACTGTGTACAGTAGGCTATGTTGTTTTTTCTCTCTTTTTTCCAAATTAAGTTGGGTTTTTTAATGTTTTAGGCAGACAGGCAGGCAGGCAGACAGACAGGCAGACAGACAGACAGACAGACAGACAGGCAGGCAGACAGACAGACAGACAGACAGGCAGACAGACAGACAGACAGACAGACAGACAGACAGACATCCTTTCTGTTTATTTTGGCCGTCCAGTCTCTCTGCTTTCATCATATTTTGTGATGTTTGTTTATGTTTGGTTGAAGCAACTGCTTAATATGTTTATTGTTTTTGGCTTTTATTGCATAATAACTTGCACTGTTTGTAACTGAACTTATATACACTTAACCTTTAGTCTTTAACCGTGTGTGTGTGTGTGTGTGTGTGTGTATATAAAAAATATAATCTTTTTTGCCTTCATAACCTAAAATGTTTCTTCCAGAGAATGTAGACATTGCACGCACGCACGCACGTACACACACGCGCGCGCACACGCACGTACACACACGCGCGCGCACACGCACGCACACACACACACAGGCCAACTTGTATCATGGGATAGCAAGTGTAACCGCGTGGGTACAGGTCAGATCGGCCCCCACCACTGCATGCATGCTGGTCTTTGTAGTGCAACTTATCCACAAAACAGTTTGATTTAACACACAAATGATCCCCCGCGCCGCCAATAACACGGAGGTTAATAACACAGTTTACATTCCAGTTCATATCTTAAGCGTTGCTCATTTAGAGTTGTATCAGATTCACTAGAGACTATTAGCCCCATATGTCCCCTCTCCCTACACTCATTCTGTAGCTCCGAGATGAGGTCACACACTGGGCCCCTCCCACCGCGTTTCAGAAACGGCGCAAGTTTCCGCTATGTAAGTTTCTTACCCTGACGCCACGATTAATCCAAACGTGAAGGGGACGTGAAGGGTTTACACTAATTCAACCATAACAACGCCCAAGAAAATCCAACTAGAGATTTGAACCGAGCCTTTACGTCCCGTATTTTGTCAGTCGCTTCCATGTTTATCAAGGAAGTTGAAAAGCTTTAGCGCCTCCCCTGGTCGAAATTTTATTTATTTTGGTCATTAAAACAAATCAATACAGTTGCAAAAGAAACATTGACCAAAAAGGTGTAAGCCTAAGCTTATAGTGCCTACCCTTCTAACAAATAAATGGCTTTCATAGGTAAAATAATACAACAAAGCAAACAGAAGGGGGGGGGGGGGAACAAGAAAGGACAATACAGTTAAGGAACAAGACAAAAAAGAATGATGTATATTGAAATCACAATTCACATTAAATATAGCCTATAGTATTAGTAATGTTAAATTGGACAGACTAAATCGTTTCACCAGGTTTAAACTAAAGTGGATCTTTGTTCTCTCATGAGTGAGTTAACAAACATGTCTGGACAGACACAGGGGTTCCTGTATGTTACATAGATCACAGCTGGCACTCTAGGGTAAATAGCTAGGCCTACTTTGAGCTTGCTTAGATAAGAGTTCTCCTATTGTGCTCCTTCCTGTTGACCACTACCTACTACCTTATTTGGACATGTATGGACCACTTTAGACTTCAGTGGGGGTGGGTAACCTGAGACCACCTTTTCTTTGTTGTCTTTGATGTTTCTGTATTTAAGACCTACCAAAATGTAACTGAGTGTGTTAGTGCCCAGAGGCCGTGAGGCTGGCTGGGTCCATGCAGGGGCTCCGGCCTCTGCATGGCTGTGTGATCTGCTGTACTCTGAACTCTGACAATAAATCTGGACTTGGAAACTTTCATTTTGCCGGTCGGTCGTCGACTCATTCTCCGTATTTTTGCCTGAGTATTTAGTTAAGTTTACGTATGTTTATGGGCTATATAGTAAATATAGTTTCAGCTCATTTACTTCAAGAACAAAAACAACAAAACAAAACACAAAACGAGAAAACAAAACATCATAGGCTATCAATGTTCTATAATGCTTGTTGAACAGCCAAGGAAATGAAATCCTGGACTGAGTGGACTCTGGATGCTCAAGAATACGATCAGACACTTGCTTATGAATTGTGGTTTCAAATTTATTTGGATAAATGCAGTTTTCAAATATTAAAGTGAATACATATTTTCTGACTCCCAATTGGGGCTGGATTGGTGGAATGGAAAACCAGAGGGGTGGATTGGTGGAATGGAAAACCAGAGGGGTGGATTGGTGGAATGGAAAACCAGAGGGGTGGATTGGTGGAATGGAAAACCAGAGGGGTGCACGATTATGAAATTATGACCGTTATCCGATCTCCGATTATTTGCAGCGTCACATCTGCCGATACCGATATTATACAGAGGACCACAATGGAAACAATCCTAGGCCCTATAGGGGCTTGGCCCAAAGCCTGTTAACCCATTCTGACCTGAGATCAGATTCATACGAGGTTTCCACTGGACACACACTGGTCTGATTAACCCATTCTGACCTGAGATCAGATTCATACGAGGTTTCCACTGGACACACACTGGTCTGATTAATATTATAGCCTGTGTAAATCAACTATCAAAGTATTTTGTTTATATTCAGTTTTTTCACCATTCAATCACATTTCTGGGTTCATGGCATTTCCAGTAGACTAATTTGTTTTTTCTTCCGAACAAATATTAAGATTATTATTATTATTATTATTATTATTATTATTATTATTATTATTATTATTATTATTATTATTATTATTATTATTATTATTATTATTATTAATAATAATAAGAATATAGCATGTGGTTTGTACCAAAAGAAGAATCCCATTTCACATATTCCCCACAACAACAAAAAAACATACACTACAACATTTGGGACATTCTTTAAAGAATGCCAGATATAGGCCTACAAGCGGTAGTTAAGTAGTTGGTTACTATACTTTGATCCGACGGAGCATTGATCCGATCGACAACCTACCTCAAACCCTCACCCTGACCCTAACCTCCCCCGGGCCAGACACCTAAACCTAACCCCAACCCTCTCCCGACCCCAGCGCACCTCGGACGAGCAATGCTCCGTCGGATCATAGTATGCCTCCCAAGTAGTTAAGAGTAGTTAAGACATGACCAGATTCCCAATGAACCAGTCACAGACATCTGCGTCATACGGCATTAGCCAACCTTAGGCTAATGCCTCAACATATTCCACACCGACAGAGAAGAAGAAATGCAGACATTTTCAGACATTTTCCCAAAGCAACGAAACCGTATTTTCTTTATTTATAAAATACATTCATTCAACAACATAACATTGTTTAATAATTGTTTATTTGGAATGTACATTACATGATAATTCTTTCTAAAGATTGATTTTTGGCTTTTCTGCCTTTATTGATAGATAAGTGAAGACAGACAGGAAAGAGGGCTTACATGCAGTCGAGTTAAGCTCTGACATTTAAGTGAAATGTAGCCTGAAATGACAGGATTAATAATATGTCAGATGAAAAAGAAAACAGGTTTTTAAACTCTGCTGAACAGTTCGTCATCCCACGATGACTTACTCTGGGTCACAAAGGGTCACATGTTGTTTTGTTCAGACACACTACTATGGAGTGAGTCCGAGTGACTAAAATAAAAAAGCTACCAACTACATGTTGTAGTTGGTAGTGTATTTTAGTCACTCTGACATAGTGCTATTGGTAGTGTATTTTAGTCACTCGGACATAGTGCTATTGGTAGTGTATTTTAGTCACTCGGACATAGTGCTATTGGTAGTGTATTTTAGTCACTCGGACATAGTGCTATTGGTAGTGGTAGAGTGCTGGTCCCTGACTTGAGGGTTACGGTGTGCAGGGACAGCATGTCAAGCATGTGCATATCCTGCATATCCAGCATGTACAGCATGTACAGGAGAGTCACCATGTACAGGAGAGTCACCATGTACACCATGTACAGGAAAGTCACCATGTACACCATGTACAGGATATGCATGTGCATATACAGTAGCATGTGCATCATGTACAGGAGCATGTGCATCATGTACAGTAGCATGTGCAGGAGAGACAGCATGTTCAGCATGTACAGCAGAGACAGCATGTACAGCAGAGACAGCATGTACAGCAGAGACAGCATGTACAGCAGAGACAGCATGTACAGCAGAGACAGCATGTACAGCAGAGTCAGCATGTACAGCAGAGACAGCATGTACAGCAGAGACAGCATGTACAGCAGAGACAGCATGTACAGCAGAGTCAGCATGTACAGCAGAGACAGCATGTACAGCAGAGACAGCATGTACAGCAGAGACAGCATGTACAGCAGAGTCAGCATGTACAGCAGAGACAGCATGTTCAGCAGAGACAGCATGTACAGCAGAGACAGCATGTACAGCAGAGACAGCATGTACAGCAGAGACAGCATGTACAGCAGAGTCAGCATGTTCAGCAGAGACAGCATGTACAGCAGAGACAGCATGTACAGCAGAGACAGCATGTACAGCAGAGACAGCATGTACAGCAGTCAGCATGTTCAGCAGAGACAGCATGTTCAGCAGAGACAGCATGTACAGCAGTCAGCATGTTCAGCAGAGACAGCATGTTCAGCAGAGACAGCATGTACAGCAGAGACAGCATGTACAGCAGAGACAGCGTACAGTACAGCATGTTCAGCAGAGACAGCATGTTCAGCAGAGACAGCGTACAGTACAGCATGTTCAGCAGAGACAGCATGTTCAGCAGAGACAGCATGTTCAGCAGAGACAGCATGTACAGCAGAGACAGCATGTACAGCAGAGACAGCATATTCAGCATGTACAGCAGAGACAGCATGTACAGCAGAGACAGCATATTCAGCATGTACAGCAGAGACAGCATGTACAGCAGAGACAGCAGAGACAGCATGTACAGCAGAGACAGCAGAGACAGCATGTTCAGCAGAGACAGCATGTTCAGCAGAGACAGCATATTCAGCATGTACAGCATGTTCAGCATGTTCAGCATGTTCAGCAGAGACAGCATGTTCAGCATGTTCAGCAGAGACAGCATGTTCAGCAGAGACAGCATGTTCAGCAGAGACAGCAGAGACAGCATGTTCAGCAGAGACAGCATGTTCAGCAGAGTCAGCATGTTCAGCAGAGACAGCATGTTCAGCAGAGACAGCAATCACAGCACCGTCATGAGGTCCAGCAGGGTCAGTGTCATGATGAACCTAAGGGACAGAACAGAAGGTTGCTGGAGTTAAAAAGTCCCCTTTTAGCTTCCGACTTTTGTGTTAACTTGTAGTTCTAGGGCTGTCACGATGGCTAATTTAGGCTGACGGCTAATTGTCGCACAGATAATTGCGATGCTAAATTAAAATTCAGATTGCCTTTAAAGCTGATATAGAAGAGTTTCCAGTGTTTGTACACAGAATTACAATAGCTCCAACAATGGTGAAACTAAGATATGGGGATAATATTATAGTTTGCAATGAAATCGCATCTTCGCGTTTTCATTATAATACTGCTGGGTTGAACACCGTCACAGCCTCGCGCTGCAATTGGCTAAAAGTTTAAATCCCCCCCCGACGTCCGGACTAGTAAACTGTAGTGGCTATAAACAGTGCATTCAGCCAGAGGGGGCCAAAGGGAAAGCGTGCTAGTTGTACAATATTATTTAAAAAAAGAAGCAGCATATTGTTACAATAAATCTATCACCGTGGGTTCAGCTCACCTGGGTTATGTCTAGATCAAGGACCGTCGACCACCATGAACCGCAGTTTTTGTTGCAGACGACCTGCAGGCCACTGTCACAGGTACAGATCTGGCATGGATCCGGAATCAACCCCCTACGGCTGTACACCCGGCCGTCGGCCGTACAGGCCAAGTCCTCTCCTGAAACGCACAGAGAAGCCATCACGGGTGAGAAAGTTGGCATTGAAAAAGGGTTGCAGTAGAACAGCTAATTGGGGATATTGGTTACTTGAAACCTTTGGGTTCACTCACTGGGTGTTGTCTCCCCTCCAGTGTCGTCGGATAAGTCATCCTGGCAGACAGGACAGCACTCGCCTTCGGGGATGTGCTCTTCCTCACAGTTGCTGAGTCCAAAACACTCGATGTCAACGCAGACGACCTTGCCACTGTCACAGATACAGATCTTGCATGGCTCCGGCTTCCAGATAGCCGTGTTGTTGTAATCCGTATATATGTAATGGCTGTCGGCCACATATATACAGCCTGAAACGCACAGAGAAGCCATCACGGGTGAGAAATGAGGATGGCATTGTAAAAGGGTCACTTTTCTTTACACTACAAAGAGTTTTGGTGAGCATACATTCTGTCTCATTCACAGCCAGGTGTTTAAGGTGTTGGAGACCTTTGTTAGTCCCACAGGGGGAATATAATTTCATCTTGGCCTGCAGCAGCACCCAGCAGTTATTATGGGTACCGTTAAAGGACAACTTTAGTTTTTTTCAACCAAGGTTCATGTTTTAGGTTGTTATTAGAGAAAGATGAGTGTAATTATTTTTTCATTTGCTTCTTTCGTTTTAGAGATTTTTGCTCTTTTTGATAGGGGAGGGGCGGGGCCATTCGAACATGGGGCTAAATATGTATTTTTGTACAACATTTTATGGTGATTTTTTTTTGTATTATTTACTATAGTCCTACTAGATCCCATGAAATTACATCTGGCCACAGAAGATCACAGGATCTACTGAATGTGAAGGTAGCCTACTGGGGGGAAGGCTTGTACTGTGTGTCATATAGGCTCAATATGTCAGTTTGTCACATTCAATAAATCCTGTGATCTTTTGTGGCCAAATGTAATTTCTTCGGGTCTAGTAGGACTATAGTAAATAAAAGGTCGCCATAACATTTTGTAAAAAAAAATACATATTTAGCCCCATGCTCGAATGCCCCCGCCCCCCTGTCAAAAACCGCCAAAATCCCTAAAACGAAAGAAAATGAACACTCACCTTTTAGTTTCTCTAATAACAACCTAAAACATGAACCTTGGTTGAAAAAAACAAAAAAGTTGTCCTTTAAGTGCCTTGCTCCGGAACACAAACTGTGAGCCAGGAGGCCAACCGGTGACCTTCTGACAGCCCCTCCAGCATCTCTACCAGGGGGGCAGTCAGACAGATATTTTGTGAAGCCACTAAGGAAATCGGGACTTCCTGAAAGTTCATATAATGGCCTGTTGTGGCGCTGTCATTGGGCCCAAAAAAACCCATAGCCCCATAGAAGTCCATGTATTTGGGCCCAACTTCACCTAGACTGGATTACCTTAATAAACATGGTCATGAATACTTTCTGCTTCCAGTCACTAGTTTAAAGTCTAATTTCTCATGTCATAATAATATTATTTTTGGAAAATGATGGTCCCATTTATTAAAAAAATGACCATAATGTCGCGTATGTTCTGAGGGGCGTGGCTACCGTTACAGTCTATGATCAGGAGCCACCCCCAGTTGGAGTCAAAATAAAAATCAACGAAGAAGAAGGGGGGAAGTCCCGCCTCGTTGTCTGGGCCAGCCAATGGCCAGCTGGGCCCAAACGGATCTAGAAAGATGGCGATTTACAATTCAAGGACTGACTGGCTTCATTTTACGTCCATATCAGACCCGGGGAACGCTTTGTCCATATTTTTTTACAGTCTATGATCTCTACCCAGTACATAAAGTGACATGTTATGTATGAGCTTAATAATTGTCTCATATTGGCTATTTCATGAAAGAAGAAAAAGATATATATTTTCGACAATGAGTTTGGTGGGGCAAAACAATGTATAGCCCTGGAGGACTCTTGCCTGGTCAATTAACCCTTTTGGTGTTTTAAACATGTTATAATTTAGCTATTGAAAAATAGCAGATTCTTTTGATATTTTTGAAAAATATATTTTTGAAAAATCGTAAGAATACGGCGCAAATCTTTGAATATCTTATAATATTTTAAACTCGGGTCTAATGGGTTAAAGGGGCATTCCACTCATTTTCAACATTTAACTGTCATTAATATACCTTAGAGCTGTTGTGTGGAAATAATTAAAAATATGTGTTTCCTAGAACTGGAGGTCTGAAAAAAAATCATTAACATGGTGAATCA
Organism: Protomyctophum parallelum; assembly: GCF_964188405.1. NCBI lineage: Eukaryota > Metazoa > Chordata > Actinopteri > Myctophiformes > Myctophidae > Protomyctophum > Protomyctophum parallelum. Next base: position 48,580,078 of record NC_139704.1, on the reverse strand, counting down.
CATATTGATGATGTCATCAAGATGTGATTCATATTAATGACATGGTAAAATGTTGAAAATGAGTGGTATTCCCCTTTAAGTATACAGGATTCAAGTGGTTAAGTGCATTGAGCTTGCATCCTTGCGGTCGCCAGTGCACGTTGGCTAACCTTGGTTAATGTTGCCACACACTGGGGTCGATTTAGGACTTCTATTTTACTTACTTCTATATTACTAATCTAATTACAGTATTATGATCTGGGGGCGTGTAGTATGTCATATTGCAATTTTGGGCATGTTAAGAAGCGCTTTTGACACCCCGCGGAGTGCGCAAAACGGCCTTGAATTAGTCATGGGTGTGTTTAAGGCGTGTTTGAGACGTACCCAATCAACATGTCCGTACTATTCTCTTTACCAGTCAGCTGATGTCACATACGGAATGCGCACTTTGGGGATCGTGGTATGACATTTCTTCAGGCTGGCACCATAGAAGACATGACATGCCTTTGTCACATTTGGGTTAATTATTCCTATTGCACTGCATGCTGTCACCTTTATGCCTCAAAAGAACAGACCCATCTTTCAGATCGGAATGGAATTGCGAGTAGATAGCAGCATATTGGCAAATTGGCAATTAATTAATTAATTCGATAACGATAGAACCATGTACCATACAGCGAATGAAAGCAAGATTCCTAAGGAATATGGAGATTTTTACATTTAATAAAACGGTTGAGAAATGAGAGAACCATGAGTGTTTATAGGCTAATATCAACGTTTTTTTATGAAAGACCAAACGGGCTGTGAACTTGAAGAGCTCAATCACCATCCCGACACGGAAGAAATATAGCCTAGTGCATGCATGTATATGCACTGTTGCACTTGCACACAGTAGCCTACACACGCTCTTTATTTGTTTCTATTGAAAAACACCAGTAAAATAACGTTTATTATATTTTATTTCATTCAAGTCACGACGAAGGAATGAGTTGAATGCGTGCTGCGTAATGCTGTGGCCCCGATGGTATGGTCTTCGCTGAGTTCGCTCGTAGCATTTTATTGAAGGAGACTTGAATCGGGTGTGATACAGCATATGAAAGCACATTTCCCACGGATTATGGAGATGTTTTTATTTATTTTTAAGGTTGAGAAATGAAAGAATTATGGCCGTTTCTAATCTCAACATTTTTTTTAAAAAGACGCAAAACTGCCATGTCTCATAGAAACAAGTAAATAGGTCTATAAAAATAAGCGCATATAACAGGGGTCTGTAACCTATTTTAAATGAAGTGCCATGTTTTTATTTTCTAAATAGTGAGTCTGCCATATCCAGATTAATTTGAATGACACCACATTAAAATAAAAAAACATATTTTGATTGTCCACAAATATAAAGTTCTTCCTTCTTTTTAAATATGTTCTTGCACATTGTTATAATGATCATTATATATCCCCCTGCAGTCAGAGTTCATAGTTTTAATGAATGAATGTGATGCATTGTGAGCTGGTATAGATCTGCTATTTTCAAAAGTAATCTTTTTATTTAATTTTTGGATTAGCTGTCCTTAGTTGGGCAAATGCATTCATCTGGGGATCATTGACATCGGAATGTGCTGTGTGAGGATCACTGGTTTAAACAACATTAGGAGAAAAGCCCAAATAACCACTTTAGAAACAAGAAAAACAACTACACAGAAAGCAACTTTACAGAAAAATAAGCCGCTTATAATAAACAGACATGGCAACACTCTACCAGCTTCCCAGAGCCGCTCAAGTGTCAAATCAAACAGTGCTTTTTGCGTTTATGAGGTGGTCAGACCCACGTCTAATCGTTATGCGCTGAGTGTCTTTAGGTCAAGGGGCTTAATAGCAAATTGCGCAAAGCGAAAATAATTAACATATGGACACTCCCACAATGCTAAAATATTCAGGACCGCGGTAAGCCATAATGTGTGTGCGTTCAACACGGGTCAGTGCGTTCAACACGGGCCGATATGCCTTTCATAATACGAATGTGCGCAGAGCGAGGCCAATGTATGTATTTCCATTGGTAAAACGCACCTTCAAAATCTACCCAAATGTGTTTTATTACACTTTGTACACACATGCACACACACACACACGCACTCACACGCGCACACACACACACACACACGTAAGTTGCAACAGTAACACATCATTTAGGAACCACTTACCAGAGGACGGAATGGGATCGCTCAGAGAAGAGAACATCTGGGCCAGAAGCACCAGGATGGACAAACACGTCTTCATCTACAAACGGCAAGAATGAACAACACAGAATTCCATGAACCCATTTTGACCTGAGGCCCATTCTAAAAACGCCTCCTAAAACCTAACCTACGGTGTTCTGAGAACCTTAACATTCTTACTAAAACATTAAAAAATGTTGTCGTATGAGACCTGCACTAAAGTGAACGACATCAAATGAACATGAAAATGGACTCACCGTTCCAACTGGTGTCGGTCCTGTTGTCGGCTTGTTGCTTCTGAGCTGGATGTCGACCAGAGAGAGGAGCTGGACTTATAAATACTAACTGTTAGTCACCACACTTTATCAGGCCTTTACTGTGACACATAACTTTATCAGACTTATAAACACTCACCATGAGGCCTTTACTGTGACACATATAGTTTATCAGGACACTACATGTCCAAGAACAACTACTCTGATTTGTTATTTAAGTCAAAGTAGCGATCTGCTATTTTGATAAAGCATATTATATAAAGCATATATTTAATAATTACTCTTATTACGCCTTGCTTTTCTTTTCTTTTTTCTCCATTGCTCTGTAAAGCACTTTGAGCTGCATTTCATGTCATGAAAGGTGCCATACAATTAAAAAAATGTATTATTATTATTATTATTGTTATTATTACTCAGGTTTACAATTACTAAAGTCAATTTTGACTTTTACTTCTAACAGTCAAAACAGTCTACTGCACAATGCATAATGGTCACTGAAAATAACCAATCTACAAGCTCAGAATGTGCCACAATGCGACGGCGAGCTGTTGTTGCAGATCTGCTATTTTCGCAAAGGTTAGCCACAGAATAGGGATACTAGGATTCAAGCTGGTTAAACACTTGAGCACTACTTTATTTTGGGGCTGTAGATGGGCATTCCCTGGGGGGTCCCTGTCAGTAAAACTCTTCAAATGGGGGTCCACGGCCAAACATAGTTATATATCAATTTGGAGATCCTTGACATTAAAAATGTTTGAGAAGCGCGCTGACATATAGATGACACAGCATGATGACACCATGAGATGTGTGAGTCAGAACAGATAGAGAGAGGAGCAGGGAATGATACAGTTTATGAATAATAAGGTGCACAATAAAACATGATATTCTACACTGTAGATGAGATGTACTTCAACACTTTAATGTGTGTGTGTGTGTGTGTGTGTGTGTGTGTGTGTGTGTGTGTGTGTGTGTGTGTGTGTGTGTGTGTGTGTGTGTGTGTGTGTGTGTGTGTGTGTGTGTGTCTGATGATGTCCTGATAAAACACTGACCGTGACTGTATCATGTCTCCGGATGCAACAATATAGTGTAAGTTAATAAGAGGGAAAAACCCAACTAAACGTATATTTACAGACTAAACAGGAGCAATGACACACGTCACGGATAATACAATAAATATAACCATCCTAAACCTAACCTTGATTTTGAACCACTAACCTAACAATTAAACACACAATAAGCTACAACAAAACTCCTTCACTCATTAAACTAACTAATATATTCTCTAATCTAATCTGATGAAACTTGACTTGTCCAAAAACCTTGCTTCTGCGACGCAGTGCTCTAAGCAGTGGTTCACAAACTATTAAGTCCCCAAATCGACCTTTTGGCCTGTTGTGGACTCCAACATGGCCCATAGCACTTACCCTACCCCCTTAGATAGCATTTCTGTAGACTTGGATAGCATTTGATACAGACTTATAGCATGTTATGTAGACAGCACTATAATTGCATTGTATGTAGTCATAGTACATATGTATAGCATAGTATAGTATATATGTATAGTTTCATTATATAGATATTCCACTGTTGCTTTCTTAGCTTACGCATGTTTCATGATAAATGCTTTTTATGTGATGTATTCCCATGCTTTTTTGTTCTTGCTTAATGTGAATCGCTCTGGATTAAGTGCATAAAATGCATAAATTGTAAATTGTAAATTGAGTTAAAAGATTACAGATGTAAGCAGGTGCTTGACCATTTAGAGCTTTAAAAACAAGTAATAAAATCTTAAAATCTATTCTAAAACGTCCAGGTAACCAATGAAGGACAGGTGTGATGTGGTCACTTCTCTTAGTGCGGGTCAGTAGCCTGGCAGCTGCATTTTGTATATACTGTATACTGTACATACATACATATTATGTACATTGTGTATTTTTAATGGATTGATCCGTGTTTAATATGCATATATATCATGGTCACTCATATTTTTGTTTTTGTTTGTTGTTTTTAGATATACGTTTTATAGGCCTATATAGGCTAAAAGTGTGTTTATTAACTTACACTATTATGTTGCATCCGGAGACATGATACAGTCATGGTCAGTGTTTTATCAGGACATCATCAGACTTCACACACAGCATTAAAGTGTTGAAGTACATCTCATCTACAGTGTAGAATATCATGTTTTATTGTGCACCTTATTATTCATAAACTGTATCATTCCCTGCTCCTCTCTATCTGTTCTGACTCACACATCTCATGGTGACATCATGCTGTGTCATCTATATGTCAGCACGCTTCTCAAACATTTTTAATGTCAAGGATCTCCACATTGATATATAACTATGTTTGGCTGTGGACCCCCATTTGAAGAGTTTTACTGACAGGGACCCCCCAGGGAATGCCCATCTACAGCCCCAAAATAAAGTAGTGCTCAAGTGTTTAACCAGCTTGAATCCTAGTATCCCTATTCTGTGGCTAACCTTTGCGAAAATAGCAGATCTGCAACAACAGCTCGCCGTCGCATTGTGGCACATTCTGAGCTTGTAGATTGGTTATTTTCAGTGACCATTATGCATTGTGCAATAGACTGTTTTGACTGTTTAATTTATTTGAGGGAATGAAACTTAAAAGTAATTATTAAATATATGCTTTATATATGCTTTATCAAAATAGCAGATCGCTACTTTGACTTAAATAACAAATCAGAGTAGTGGTTCTTGGACATGTAGTGTCCTGATAAACTATATGTGTCACAGTAAAGGCCTCATGGTGAGTGTTTATAAGTCTGATAAAGTTATGTGTCACAGTAAAGGCCTGATAAAGTGTGGTGACTAACAGTTAGTATTTATAAGTCCAGCTCCTCTCTCTGGTCGACATCCAGCTCAGAAGCAACAAGCCGACAACAGGACCGACACCAGTTGGAACGGTGAGTCCATTTTCATGTTCATTTGATGTCGTTCACTTTAGTGCAGGTCTCATACGACAACATTTTTAAATGTTTTAGTAAGAATGTTAAGGTTCTCAGAAAACCTTAGGTTAGGTTTTAGGAGGCGTTTTTAGAATGGGCCTCAGGTCAAAATGGGTTCATGGAATTCTGTGTTGTTCATTCTTGCCGTTTGTAGATGAAGACGTGTTTGTCCATCCTGGTGCTTCTGGCCCAGATGCTCTCTTCTCTGAGCGATCCCATTCCGTCCTCTGGTAAGTGGTTCCTAAATTATGTGTTACTGCTGCAACTTACATGAGACACACTATAGTGTGCTGTGAGACAATTAAAGTGCAGGATGTGTCTTGGAATCGTGTGACAACCACACATTATTATTGCAACACAATACAACTGTATGGGTTGATTTGTATTTGTTAATTTATTTATTTTCCCAATTTTTTCCCAATATAAAAGCAAAGAATCATACCCTGTGTGAAGTGAGGGGCGCTAAGTCTTACTCAAGTTGATATGGTGATGTAATGGATAATGTAAAACAAACGGTGCCAACACAAACAATATATTGTCTTCATTGTCAACGGCATGTAATGTTTGAATCCGCACTTTAAGTGGCTAATCTTATGTTAACGATAAGAGTGGGAGAGGCACAGATATGAACAGGAGTGCATTGAGATTTTTAACTTGCCCTTTAGAGTGGCTTGGACACAACAACAACTAAAACCACTGTGTGGTACTAGCTATACTCTCTGCTTCTGCACAGTAAACATACCAACCACAGTAATGTCCATGCAGTCTCAACTGCTTTGTGTGCGATTGTGGCAGGATGGACGTGCAATGACACGGCCCATCTCCCATCCTTGTTGGTGGATGGATCAGAGTCACAGCCATCCTCCGCCCACTTAGTAGTGGGCTGATTGGTATTGTGGCAGGATGGGCGTTAGCGTTGCCACGCTGTCACGGCCCGTCCTCCGCCCACTGATTAGGGCTTGATGAGTGTCCTGGCTGGCTTTATAAGGTGACGTGTCGGCAGTGTTTGTCAGCTGTCAGTCTCTCTCTGCCACACTGCTGGTGGGTTTCACGGCCAGGAGTTATTCCGCCGCATGGAGGTGATCATCCTTAACAGAGCTGTCCCGTCGGGTGACAGTGTGTTTGGTCCGCACTTCAGTGCAGGTATGTTTCTATACGTTGCTGTTACGATCGCCTGCACTTAATAGTTGACTGTGAACTTGACTGTGAGCACTTGTTGTTGTTTTAGCCTTGGAGCTACTCGCTCTGGCCTGTGTCCTGTTCGGCGTGTTGTGAACCAACACCACGCCACCGAGGTTGGTGTTCCTCCCTCTCCGCAGTATTCATATTCATTTGGTGTCTGTGATGCCATGGGGGTATAAACATGGGCTCTTGTTGTTTACAGTTGTATTATTTACCTGGCTACCGCTGCAGTGGGTACAACGACGGTGCACGTTGGCCTCATTAAAGCGGGTGAGTTTGCGTGTCTTTGCTGTTCCTGCCTCAGTGACTATAGTATAAGAGTGGTATTTTAATACAGCCGTTGTGCTTCCAGGGCCAGTACTACACCTGCTGCTTTGCTGACCTTAACCTTCCACACACACTCGTACCGCAGTGTTCGAGAGGGCTCATCCAACGGCCACGAGTGGTCCGTTCGGTGGTCGCCTGAATCGGGGCCCTGGTTATCTATATTCTGCCTATATTATAACGTATTCCACTTGATCTTGGTCGATATATGTATAGATACTTAGTGCTGTATTACCTCTAAATTGGATACGACTGGCTTGTATAGTGGTGCGATATTGATATATATGTATTTATGTATTATTTATATATAATATATATACCGCTCTATGCACCTTATAGCATTTTAGACCTTGGGAGCCTTTATTTATTGAACCGTCATCTTGCTGTATGAAATATCTAATTGCTTTTATAAACTTTTATGTTGCTGACCAAGTATTTTAATAAAGACTTTTGTATATTGGTTACACACGTTTCTGCCCTGCCTATATATATGTATACTGAATCTGTGTTGGGGAGTCATTACGTGCTCCGGGTGTCCAGTATTGCATTTAGTAAATATCTCCTGGGGCGCAATTCCCCAGGTGGCGTAGTAGGCTACCTTAAGCAATACCACCTTGCCACATTTGGCGTGGGTCGGCAGTAGGCATGCCACGGTATGAGATTTTACAGTACGGTACGGTGACGGTATTGGAAATCTATACCTCGGTATTTTGCGGTATTAAGAAAAAAAAATGATATATTTAAAAAAAAAAAAAATTAAGCAAACAAAAAGGTATACCAGTGCGCAAAAATAAATGAAAACGACAAGTATCATTCTTAGAAGAAAGAATATTGCTTTATTTAAGCAAAGTGTATGTGTGTGTGTCAGACAGGTAACCAACCAACAGTTGGACTGGACAGAGGGATAAAGATAAGTACAGTCAGACTCAGGAGGATGAACATAGCTGGGAATAAATAAATAAATAAATCCAAACAGAATAGATCCTTCCCATATATTATATATATATATTATATTATTAGCCTATGAAATGAATAGTAAAGTGATTTTAAATGTTTATTTATATTTCAGTCACTAAAGTGTATATATATATATTATATATATATATTAGCCTGTTAAATTAATTGATTAATAAGCGATTTAAATGTTTATTAATTCATATTTCAGTCACTAAAGTATATGCATTTTATAAGCCTATGAAATTAATGTAATAGTAAATTGATTTTAAATGTTTATAATTTATATTTCAGTAACTAAAGTATATATTTAGTATATGTCCGTTTGTTTTGTAATATTATACAATATATATAATAGTCTAATGTTGCATTCAATTTCACAGTCAGTCACGCTGACAGACGCATGGATCATTGAGCCTTTGCATCTTCATGTTGCTGGGCGCTGGCTTCCATTGCCAATGAATAGTAGACTGCATCTTTTACATGTGCCCGTGTGAACGCAACACAGTCAACGTAACGAGTCTAACGACGACGCAAAGAGTTTCATCATCATGACGTCACTGTCCTGCGAAAAAAACGGATCTACAAGTACAGAAAGCATTGCGACGCAACGTGGCGACAGCTTGTATATCTGCTGTTTTGAACAACACCGTTCAACGTGGAATGCTTGCGAGTGCGACAGACAGTCACTGTGTGTCGCTATTTTGAAAGAGAAGATACAATAACAACTTAACAAGACACAAGAGGCTACAACGGACTGGATTATTTATTTACCTTGGCTTTCAGTTTAGCATGTTCAGCTTTATGCCAGTCATGGAGATGGCTTTGCATGTTTGATGTATTTGCTTGTCGCGCAACAACTTTCTTTCCGCACAGCTTGCATGCTACAACCTGTGGAATGGATCTTTTTTTATAACAAACATTGGGGGGGGGGGGGGGTGGTTCTTGGTTGGACTGAACCAACACGACAGCCAATGGAATACAATTATTGGACCCAAGTGCAACACCCTCTGGCTCTGACAAGGTAGGAAGCACTTTTTAAATCTACCGCAGCTGTGTAGAGTGGAGGAGTCGACTGCGCACTGCGCACTGTGTGCACTGCAGCATGCGCCGCCCACCGACGCTGTATTAAAATTAAAATACCGTATGCTCGGAAATCTCACGGTATCAACACCGTGGCTGTTCCTGTCGCGGTATTACCGAAATTCGGTATACCGCGGCATGCCTAGTCGGCAGGACTTACAAATTAAGAATAGGCTTGGCAGAGACGTGTTTTTTTTCTTTTCTTTTCTTTGTCTGTTTAGAACAATTGGTTTCTGTGGGTTTCTGTGTGGATTGTGGTTAATTTTTTTTTTTTTTTTTTCCAGTGTGAAGCAAAGCAGCAGTGTGTGGTGGTGGGACGTGAGAGCACCCCCTTGGTCACCTGAATTGGCTCCCTGGTTTCCAAGGCAGGGGTTGGGTACTACTCCAATTGGTCGTAAGTCTTGGAAAATTTCTGTGCTCAGCATGGCTTCGGAGGCTGGGCTACAAGAGCTCAGGGACCTGGTAGCACAGCTGAGGGCAGATAATAGTTCACTGAGGCAGGAACAGAGAGAGGCACAACCAGGTGGTAGTAACATTGTCTCCTCGGAGGTGTCAGTCCCTTCCACTTTGGCACCTCCTTCGGGAGGGGCCAGTGCTATCGCACCAGAAAGGTTGGTCTTTGTGCCGCGAGATAGAAAGTGCCCGTATTTCGACGGCAGGTCAGGTGCAAGTATAAACGAATGGGTTGAGGAGGCACAGGCTTGCATGCGCTATCTTTCGGCCATAGACCAAGCTTTTTTTCTGTTTGATCACTTGGAGGGAGAGGCACGGGAGGAGATAAGACATCGCCCTGCTGCGGAGAGGGAGGACCCCAATAGAATTATTGGCATTTTGAGAGACATGTACGGGTGCTCACAGTCCTATGTAGTTTTACAGGAGGCATTTTTCTGCAGGAAACAGCAGGACGGAGAAACATTACAGGAATTTTCTCTTGCTCTTCTGAGTTTAATGGAGAGAGTCAGACAGCGCTCACCGGCCGGCATGTCTAATGCAGGGGCCTTGTTGAGGGACCAGTTCACTGAACACGTCTTAGAGAGCTCCCTTCGACGGGAGTTGAAACAACTGGTACGTCGGCGTCCAACCAGTACCTTATTGGAGGTTAGAGAGGAAGCGATCCGCTGGGAGCGGGAGGGCATGCCAGGGAGGGCAAGGGGCCGTAGTTATTCCGTCCCCTCGGCGCATGGCATCCAGTATGCAGTTCACAGCGGTGCACGTCCATCAGGCGGTAACGTACTTCGGTCGGAGGAGTCTAATGAATTGAAGGACATGCTAAAAACACAACAGGAGCAGCTAAATCAGCTCACTCAGGCCATGGCACTTCGACATGACACTCCAGCGACTAGTCGTCCACCACGTGGGGGTCTGGTAATCTGTTGGAGGTGTCAGAATCGGGGCCATTTGGCCAGGGAATGTGAGGCCTCACGGCCGACTCTTTATCCTAAGCCCAAATTCCGTTCAGGCAGGAGAAAGCGGAATATTGACACTTGGTCTCGAGAGCACCCAACAAGATCTAAGCCGGAACGGCAAGAGTTGGTTGCGGATCCAGTCTTTCCAACGTGGCAACAGATGGCGGTGCCGGAACAGGTGGCTGAGGCAACTCAGGCCACCATCACAGCACCACCGGGTCATAGCTTGTCAGACGTGCCCATGTCACAGATGGGTCATTTACTTTCCTCCAAGCCCAACGAGATTGTGGCGATTGACTTCACCATCCTGGAACCTTCCCGGTCAGGTCACGAAAACGTCTTGGTCATAACTGACGTGTTCAGCAAATACACGCTGGCCATTCCCACTAGGGACCAACGGCCATCCACGGTGGCGCAAGTACTGGTCAATGAATGGTTTTATAAATTCGGGGTCCCTGGTCGCATTCATTCGGATCAGGACCGAAACTTTGAAGCATCCCTCATCCAACAGCTCTGTAGTCTGTACGGGATTCAAAGGTCTCGGACTACACCGTACCACCCTGCTGGCAACGGACAGTGTGAACGATTCAATCGAACTCTACACAACCTCTTGCGCACACTGCCATCCTTCCGTAAGACGGATTGGGTTGACTATCTCCCACAGATGCTATTCTGCTATAACACCACCCCCCATCAGGCCACAGGGGAGACTCCTCATTACTTACTGTTTGGTCAGGAACCACGTCTACCTGTGGACTTCCTGTTAGGGAGGGTCCCGGAACCGATAGCAGGCAGCGTAAACGCTTGGGTCACCGAGCATCAGAATCGGCTGCAGATAGCCTTTGAGGGGGCTCGGGATCGGCTGAAGATTGCGGCAGATCGGAGAAAAGCCCTTCCTGACCCAAAAGTCCGGGACCCGTCCTTAGAGGAGGGCCAGCTGGTTTATCTCCGGGACCAACAGGTAGAGCAGTCACCTCCTCAGGTGGGTGACGATCACAGCGATGGCGACTGGTTTGTTCTGACATCAGAAGTACTCCAGGCCCCTTTGGCTTTGCCCGTAGATCCATCTCCAGTGGGGGCTCCCCTGTGTCCTTCTGGCCAACCAGATTCCACCTTGGCTGAGCCGGTCAACCCAGAAGAGAGCCCTACGGGGCAGTTGGATTTAGAACCCTCCGTTCCTCGGTTAGACGAACCGCTTATTAACGAAGATAGACAGGTGAGTCCAGAGTGTGGGG